>NW_024082134.1:0-52269 GCF_003009895.1 Hyaena hyaena | reverse complement strand
GGCGGGCCGGGCTGGGGCGGGGCGTGCCAGGGCGGGCGGGGCGAGCCGGGGCAGGGCGGGGCGGGCCGGGGCGGGCCGGGGCGGGGCGGGGCGGGCCGAGCCGGGGCGGGGCGGGGCGGGGCGGGCCGGGGCGGGGCGGGGCGAGCCGGGGCGGGGCGGGGCTGGCTGGGGCGGGGCGGGGCGGGGCGGGGCGGGGCGAGCCGGGGCGGGGCGGGGCGGGCCGGGGCGAGCCGGGGGCCGCCTCCCAGGTCCCCTGGACGGCCACGGGGAGGCCCGGAAACGGCAGCTCCTGGCGCTCCTCTTACCCAGACACAAACCACGATGGAAGCGCCACAGCTGTTCTTTCTTTCGGAGATTCTCAAATCAGTTGAGACTAAACAAAGCTTAACGGAGCAGTGACTCCGATGTCCGATTTGGTTAAACTCACTCAAATGTGCACACGCTCCTCACACACACGCTATACTCGCGCGCACACACCATGCACACACGTGCACGCTCACACGCACACAACCTCCCCGCGGACGCTGGGAGGGTGCAGTGCGCCCTGACGTGACAGCCGAGGCGCCGGCTACTGTCCCCGGCTGAGGAAAGGGTTCTGGGATGAAAGCGAAATCTGACCTAAACCTGCAAGGAATGGCTCCTCCGAGTCGCTGCTTTGAGCAAGTCGCTTCCCCTGGGCCTCCGTTTCCTCCTCCGTGAAGTCAGGCATTGAAGGCTCTCCTGTAAGCGTGTTTGCGCGAGACTAAGGGCTGCAGGTGGAGGGTGGGAGCTGCCCTGATGCTGTGCAGACAGAGGAAGGCGCCGTGATGGGAACGGACTCTGGACGCTGGGAGACGGCAAGGAAGCGGATTCTCCCTGAGGGGTGCCACGAGGAACCCCTGTCAACACCTAGTTTTCAGACCCTGAGCTGCAGAGCGGGGAGGCGGTGGGGCCGGGCCGTTGAAAGCCGCTGAGCGTGGGGAAGTTTCCCGCAGCAGCAACACGAGAGGAACCCGGGCGTGGAGATGGGCTTGTTGGTGCCGACGGATTAGAGCTAGCGTAGCGCCTGCTGCTTCGCATAAAAGTCAATGCCATGAGTAAGATATTCCGGAAGTGCTGTATTGGTTTCCTATTGCTGCTGGAACAAAATTGCCATAAACTGACCGCTTAAAACAACACATATTTGTTATTTGGTCATTCTGGAGCTCAGAGGCGGAAAGGGGCCCTGCTGGGCTGTGTTCCTATGAGAATTTATTCTCTTGCCTCTTCCAGCTTCTGGAGCTGCTCTCGTTCCTCGACTTCCGGGGCCCTTTCCCCTCAGGGCGGGCAGCGACCGGCCGCGCCTCTCCCACCTTCTGCTCAGAGGACCCTGGGATTCGGCCCTGCCCACCCGCAAACCCAGGCCAACCCTCCGCCTCCGGGCAGCTGACTAGCAGCCACACCGTCCTGACCGTCCCCCGCAGTCTGACCCAACACGTCACTGTTTCCGGGCTAGGGCTTGCGCGGCTTTGGGGCCCTTATCCCGCCCACCACGGCGGGGCTGCTGCCCTTCGTAAGAAGACAGAGGTCCTGCACAGGGACACGTATCCCAGGTCATTATAGTGTAATGATTCCTTTTTTTTTTTTTTCAATTTCTTTTGATTATTTTGAGGGAGAGAGAGCAAGAGGGGCAGAGAAAGGAGGAGAAAGAGAATCCCAAGTAGGCTCCACACTGTCAGCACAGAGCCGGAAGTGGGGCTCGAGTTCATAACCCGTGAGATCATGACCTGAGCTGAAACCAAGAGTTGGTCCTTAACCAACTGAGCCACCCGGGCATCCCTCTAGTGTAATGATTTCTGCCATGACAGGCCTGACACCTCCCCTGCAGATTCCCCTCACCGGGCTCTGCTCCCGCCCTGTCCCCACTCTGCACTGTCTACTCCACATCTGCAAGCATGTCTGTTTCCTGTCAGTGCCACAGGGCTCTCAAAATAAGGCCAAGGCCTGCGGTAAAAGAATGCTATAGAACAGGGCGCCTGGGTGGCTCAGTCGGTTAAGCATCTGACTTAGGCTCAGGTCATGATCTCACAGTTTGTGGGTTCGAGCCCGCCTTCGGGCTCTGTGCTGACAGCTAACTCAGAGCCCAGAGCCTGTCTTTGCATTCTGTATCTCCCTCTCTCTCTGACCCTCCCCTGCTCGCTCTCTCTCTCTCTCTATTTCTCTCTCTCAAAAGTAAATAAAACATTAAAAAAAAAAAAGAATGCTATAGAACCTCACCCCTGGGGCAGGCTTGCCACAGACCCTTGGCTTTCAGTGGTCATCTTACTTATAACCTTTTGTTTCTAGACCTTTTCTGTGACCTTTTCTAGACCTTTTCTGTGACCATGGTCACAGCCCACATCTCCTAGGTGGGCCACAACCTCTGTAGGGAAGTAACACTCTGTTTTGTTTCCACTGGGGTCCCCGTCTCAGACCCTGAGGGACTGAAACCGTGCACAAAGGCTTGACTGATTGGAGGTTTACAGGGGACGATGGGCAGCAGGAGGCCCGACTGCTGGGTGAGTGTGCCGCCAGTTTGATGTCTAACCACTGTCCTTGTTGAGTTGCAGGATCGCCCTACAGCTTCTAACCTCCGTCAGCAGACATCCCACCCCGTGACATGGTGGTGACGAGGGCAGTCATTCAGGCTGCCGAGGTTCAAGTCACAGCTATCGTTGACCAGGTCCCGAACCACCCGTGCCTCAGTTTCCTCTTCTGTAAAACAAGGGTAATGGTGGAGCCCCCGCAGCAATCTTGGGGGCTGCAGTCCCATGTCTTCAGACTTAGAGCAGAGTCTGGTGCGTGCTGAGCCCCTGGACGTCACGCTTCTCCTTCCTGTCACCACCGTCCTCAGACGATACCCGTGCTGATGCCATGCACAAATGCCACGCGAGGATCTCAGTCGGGAACCACAACTTTCTGGGGGAGGGAGGGAAACTGGTTTTGGAAAAGCGTATCAGCGTGGTCCATATGTCATTCGGTTAATCCTTTGAAGAAGAAGATACACACATAAGGTGAGTAGAGATCGAGCAACGAGTTACCTGAGTGGATGGGCCAGGCCTCTTCTGTGCAGAGCACACAGGGTGCACGCGGGTCAGGCGTGATGTCCCCTCTCCTTACCCCTCCCTTGTGCTCACTGGAGACCAGCAGATCTCACCTTCGGGATTCTTGACCCTAATTTGAGGTCCATTTTAATAATAACAAGTTGTCAGGAGCAAACAATCTGTTACTTGGAGAGAAACAGTAGTAAATTCGCTGACCTTAAAACAAATTCATTAAATCATCAGCCTCTGGGAGGAGATGGGAGTGGTGGTGTGGGGCTCCCCACACAGCTCCCCACACCTGGGGCAGATCACAGGGACCTCCGGGACAGGAGCAAGGAATTCCCCACACTCTCCATTCTCTTGGAAAGGCGTGAGGAGAGATGATCCTTACTGACAAGAGCAAAACGTTGAAGGTCGAGCAGGATACAAGATACTGAACATAAGGCCAATTAGCGCCGCACAAAGCCAGTCGACTGTAGAAGCAGAGGACAGGGATTGCTGACTGCGTACACATCATGCAGGCTCCAATCGGAGGCTCCTCCGTGGAAGCCGAGCTCAGGAAGCAATTTGCAGATAACACGGAAAGACGCTTAGTCATATGTGTTCCCATTTGAAAAGGTCAGCCTGCCGCTGTGTTGCCATGTAGTCCTTAATCTACCAGCAGAAAGAGAAAGCTCAGCCCACCGTTTGTTGTTGTTGTTGTTGTTGTTGTTGTTCAATTTTTTTTATGTTTGTTCATTCTTGAGAGAGAGAGAGAGGCAGAGAATGAGCAGAGGAGGGGCAGAGAGAGAGGGAGACACAGAATCTGAGGCAGGCTCCAGGCTCTGAGCTGTCAGCACAGAGCCTGATGTGGGGCTCAAACTCACAGACAGTGAGATCATGATCTGAGCCGAAGTCAGATGCCCAACTGACCGAGCCACCCAGGTGCTCCTCTTCTTCTTGTTTAAAAATATTTTTGGGGGGCAAATGAGTGGCTTAGTGGGCTGAGCATCCAACTCTTGATTTCAGCTCAGGTCATGATCTCATGGTCATGGGATCGAGTCCTGTGTCAGGCTATATACTGAGCACACAGCCTGCCTGGGATTCTCCCCCCTCTCCCCACCCGCCTCTCTGTCTCTCTCTCCTCCCCCTCTCAAAAACAATTTTTTTTTCTCTGATTGCTTGTTTTCTAACTGGAAAACTTACTGCGTATGTGGTGGCTTATTTCTCTGCTGCTAAACAATGTTACAGGAGGTGGGAGAGATACTGGTCCTTGCCTCAGGGAGTCAAAGAATGAATCTCGCAGACAATCTCCATGCATGGCACCTAGCCCAGGCGGGTCTGGAATATGTTTATCATTTTTTTCCCCAAACCCACCACTTCTTCGCCTCCCACTTGCAGCAGCCATCTGTCTCCCTGAGGGTCCCTTATCTCTCTCTGCCTAATGTTAACACGTTTCCTGCTCATTAATTGTTTTAATTAATTGTTTAAATATCCTGATGTGATAGCAAGGAAAAGCAGACCCCTGGGGTTTCTCAGTATAACCATACAGACAGCTGAATTTTGCAGTCAGGTAAGTCAGAGGCTTTCTCATACCTGGAAATGCTTGGCGACAGGTGCAGGGAGGGGAAGATGCTAATGGAGCATGAAACACCCAGGGTTCCCAACACCCCATGGCCGTGTGCCCCTCCACAGCTGAGCTTCCTGTCCACACGCAGGACCGAGAGCAAGAGCAGGAAAGAAAGAGAAAGAGGCAGATTTCTTGGGGACCCACCAGAGATGGGGGTGTAGGAAAACCCACACATCACTCCTCACGGGCCTCCCCACCCTCCTCTGACCTGCTCACAGAAGGCTCATCTTTGCCCCAGAGCCAGGCTCTGTCCCAGTAGTGAGGGCACAGTTGGGAGCCCAGGCCAGTGGGAGAAGGGAGGGGCATACCCATCTCTTATGCTGGGAAGTAAAACTGAAGGTGAATCTGTGTGCTATTTTTATTGTCTGCAATCCAGCATTTCAGCTGAGAGAGTCTGCCTGGAGGCACGTGCAGAGTGGGGGGGGAAAGAGAGGCTGCCATTATGTCAGGGAGCTCAGGACAATGACCTTGAGGACAATGACAACATCAGGGGTGCACGTGGTCTTTCTGCGGCTCTCCCTGCTGTCCCCTCCCGCCCACTGGTCTTAAGGACCAGGCTGGCTCAGAACTGCCTCCTTCAAAGAAGAATACTAACCAGGTAGGAGTCAGCATGGGGCGAAGTAGAGATCCTGCAAGCATATTAAGCAGTGAGGCAGATAGAGAGTCTCCATGACCCATGACAATTAGGAAAGACACCATGAGGCTGTTATTGCTACTCAGTCTGACTGGGGTCCCAAGTCACTGTGGCAAAAAAAAAAAAAAAAAAAAATTAAAAAATAACAAATAGAGCTGTAGGGAATGAAAATGCAGGGAACAACTATCATTTTCATGCAGATGATGTGATTGTCTACATATAAAAGCCAAGAGAATCTATGAACAAACTACTAAGATTAATAATAAATGTTCAGCAAGATTTGCAGAGAACAAGATCAATGCAAAAATTCATAGCCATTTCTTTACAACTGCAACAACCAGCTGGGAAGTGGGATTGAAAACTGTGTCATTCATTCATAGTTACAGCAAAATCTAATGAAAAGGGACAAGAACTTTATGGAGAAAACTATCACATGTTATTGAAAGATACAAAGGGAAAATTAAATAAAGGGTAAGAAATGCAAATTGCTTGGATAGGAAGATTTAACATTTTACGAGAATTCTCCAAAATCTTTAAATTCAATGAAAATGCAATCAAAATCCCATTGAAACATAAGGGGAACATAAACTGGTTCTAAAGCATATAAGGAAACATGTGTGAATAAGCAGCTTGAGAAATGTTTGGAATGGTATCGTGCCCGGAATTTGCTTCAGAAGGATCTGGGGCGGGGGTAGAACCGAGAGGGAAGCTTGAAGTAATAATCACTGAAACCAGGGAACAGACACACGGGCGTTCACTGTCCTACAGTGTCTACTTTGGCTTGTTTAAAACATTCTATAATATAGGGGCGCCTGGGTGGCTTAGTCGGTTGAGCGTCCGACTTTCGCTTAGGTCATGATCTCGCGGTTCGTGGGTTCGAGCCCCGCATCGGGCTCTGTGCTGACTGCCAGCTCAGAGTCTGGAACCTGTTTCAATCTGTGACTCCCTCTCTCTCTGACCCTCCCCTGCTCACACTGTCTCTCTCTCTCTCTCCTAGAAATAAATAAAACATTAAAAAAAAAATTAAAAAAAACATTCTATAATATAAAGTTTTAAAAAGTTTATGAAATAAAAATAGCCAAAACTTTTTCTTGCAAAAAAGCCAAATTAACTTAGGAGAAAGCAAATACATGACAAAGGTACAGTAACATAGAGTGTGACATCAGCACAGAAGTAGAGAAGTGGACCCGTGGAAACGGACGAGCCCAGAAACACACTTGCACGTATTTGGGAGTGTGGTGGGTGAGACGGTGGAGGTGGCCTTCCATCGGTGAGGGAACCAGGGCACTCTCAGTATAGAGCGCGGAGACACTGGGTTTCCTTGTGGGGAAAACCCATTAAACAAGACTGCGGTTCATGATTAAGATTAATACAAGCCTGAATGTGACCAACCAGTAACTGGTGGGATGAAAGACAGGCAACACAGGACTTTCTAAATCATTAACGTCATGTGAAAAGAGAGAAGAGTCATAAGTACAGCACGTAGCCATTTATGGAAAGCAACACTTTCAAAAAACAATTTTATATAATGGATACATGTGAGTGCTAACATTTTTTTAAAGGGAATAAAAATATGCAAAGAAAACATACCAAACCAATTACCACTGGGTGAATAAGGATGAGACTCTATTTTGTCGTTGTTGTTATTTTTTAAGTAAACTCTACCCCCAATGTGGGGCTCAAACTCACAACTCCAAGATCAAGAGTCACATGTTCTACCCACTGAGCCAGCCAGGTGTCCCTATTATTTTCTTTTAAAAAGACTAGAAACAGGGGCGCCTGGGTGGCTCAGTCGGTTTAGCATCTGACTTCAACTCAGGTCTTGATCTTATGGTTCATGGGTTCGAGCCCCACGTCAGGCTCTGTGCTACTTCCAATTCTGTGTCTCCCTCTCCCTCTGACCCTCCTCTGTTCTCTCTCTCTCTCTCTCAGAAATAAATAAAAAACATTTTTAAAAAATATTTTAAATAAAAAATAAAAATAAAAAGACCAGAAACACCTGACATGTTAAATCTGAGTTGTGGAAACATGACTGTGTTTTGTAAAAATTCTTTGTACTCTTCACATATATTTAAATTTTTTTCAAAATTGCAAAAAGGCAAAGAAATAAATCATTCAAAGGAACCACAGAATCACTATACACAACCAGGATCAAGATAAGCTCTCTTAGGGAAAACACACACCGAAGGAATAGGTCCAGGTGTCTGGGGGAAGGCTGCAGGGCAAGACCCAGCTCCTGTTGCTCAGGAACAAGTAGACAAGACTCACGGTCATGTCAGCCACAAGAGAAGCTTCCAGAAGTAGGATAAATGCGATGGGAAGCACAGTCCTTGGTGCTAGAAGAGACCGGGGACCCTCATACTGTATGACATACAGAATGGTGGGGCGCCTGGGTGGCTCAGTCGGTTAAGCGTCTGACTTAGCTCAGGTCAGGATCTCACGGTTCATGGGTTCGAGCCCCACGTCGGGCTCTGTGCTGACAGCTAGCTCAGAGCCTGGAGCCTGCTTTGGATTCTGCGTTTCCTTCTCTCTCTCTCTCTGACCTTCCCCTGCTCATGCTGTCTCTCTCAGAAAGAAATAAAAAACATTAAAAAAAAAAAAAAAGAATGGTGAGTGACTGCAGAGATGGCAGGCGGGGACAGTGATGAGGACCACGGAGAAACTGCGCCTGCATGTGGCTCTCTTAAAGACGAGGACAGGAAACAAAGGGGGAAGAGTAAAGACATGAGAGCACAAAGCTATCTTTAAAAAAAAAAATTTGTATGTCGATCTTATGTTCCAGGAAAAAAAGTGATACAGAAAGAAAGATGTCATAAAACATCTTGATTAGGTCAAGGATGGAGAAGGGTGTCTGGTGTCTAGAAAGAAAATTGTCCACAGAAGCCAGAAGATGGTCTCTGAAAAGCTTTCTTTCCAACGCACTCCAATGGCTGACTTTTGACTCTGGTAACACTCATATTCTTACTCCATAACACGGGTCTTTATTTAACTACAGTTCGATTTGGGTGAATTATAGTCTTCTAGGTGATTCTTTTTTTTTTTAAGTTTATTTTTGAGATAGAGAAAGAGTATGAGTGGGGAAGAGGCAGAGAGAGAGGGAGAGAGAATTCCAAGCAGGCTTCACACTGTCAGCACAGAGCCTGACATGGGGCTCGAATCCACAGACTGAGATCATGACCTGAGCCGAAGTCAAACCTTAACTGACTGAAGCACCCAGGCACCCCAAGTCTCCTAGGTGATCCTTTAGCCAAGAATCTGTCTTTCTGTTGTTAAATAACAGAACTCAAACAGGTGGGTCTGAAGATCTCACTGGCCTTACTAAACGATTCGTGATTTAAGCAGCACCCTGTCCAGCAAGGAGCTAGGCCAGGGAAGGTTGCTAGCGGGGCAGGGCAAGAGAGCAAAGGATGGTTCCAGATGGGGCTGTTTACGAGGTGGGGAAAGCAAGGGGGTCTTCTCATGCAGATGGCTTCATCTTTCTCTGGGGGCTGAGGGGCCCCAGGTAAAGACAGAAAGAAATGTTTCCCAGCTGACCAGTTAAGGCTGCAGCTCTGGAATTACACTGGGTGTTAAGCCCTGATTTGGGAACACCATCTAAATTAAGCCTTTTGGGGTCTGTGGATTCCTCTAGCACTGTTTAGGCATGTTCTGTATTGCTGGGTCTTCTACTCTCTGCAAACGGAATGGTCCAGAACAGCCTGAATCGTGTATGCATATCATATTCGATCTTGTTTAGACTAAAGCATAGAGAAAAAGCTTTCTGACCTTCTTTCACACGTGGTTTATTTTCCGGTCAGTTAGCCTCCCTATGATTTTGTTCATAGTAGACACCTGTTTTGCTTTGGATGACTTTTACTATTTGGATGTGTACCTTTATTGAGAAGGAGTGTGATAAATCCACATTTACTTTTCACTAGGGATCATGGCTGATCATAGCCTTTCTTTTCCTCTTGCCTTTGCTCCTCCTCCTTCTCCCTCCCCCTCCTCCTGTTAGAGCAGAAAAATGTGTTTTGATTCACTCTCTCTGGTCTCCGCGTGAACTGTGCTTGACGTATACAGGCTATTGTCAGTCCAGCAGGTTTGACTCAGGGACCAGGTTCAGGAAAGCAGAAACCTGAACCACAGTCCAGGCTTTGGGCTCAGGAATGGAGGGGCATCTATTTCCCAGCAGATGTCAAAACCAGGGTCTGAGTGAGGGTCTGCAGCAGGTGGGCAGAGTGGGGAGAACATTTCTCCAGAAGCCAGAGCCAAGGGAAGGTCCTGGGGACACGGGGCAGAGGGACCTCAGGCTCCTAGGGGCCTCACTCCTAGAGAGCAGATTGCTCAAGGGTCTTGGTTAGGAAGTAGACGTGATCACTCAGAAGGAGCCGGCTGGGGGCGGCGCACTCAGCCAGCTGGGCACATTTGCTTCCTTCATCCTGGATCTGTACCCTGTCCACCGGGTCGTACTTGGCAGGAAAGCTCTGGAAGGAGCTTTCCAAAGGTGGTTCCACCTGATGGTTCATTCACTGTCCAGAATGGACCAAGTAGCTTAACTGATTTTCCAGCACTTCACAGCCAATTAGAGCACACCAAAACTCAATTGTAGCTATTGTTGGATTCTTATTTCACTATTCTTTGTTGAAAAGATCAAGTATCTATTATTTATGTTTTCTCTATTTAATGTTTTCAAATGCTTAAAAGTATTGCTTTCATGTATTTATATTTACTTTATAGTCTCTATATGTATGCTATTATACTATGTACTAATACTACGTAGTAATACTATATATTAGTATATATAGTATACTAATTATTATTATATACTTTTATATTATTATATATACTATTATATATAGTATAATAGCCTCATATTATAGTTATAATATATGTGATTATACTACATACCATACTTTATACTATATATATTTTGTATATGAACAATGTATGATGTTAGTGCATAATGTACACAGTATGATATACATTACACATAGCATATATTATATAGTATATTTAATATCTTATGTCATTTATTATATATCATATCATTTATTATACAGTAATAGTGATAACTGTGTAATTATATATTATATAATCATATTATAACTTATAGTTATATAATTATATATTATACATAATTTTATATAATACATGATATATGATAATACAGAATCATATAATATGTAATATATATGTGCGTGTGTATCTCCATCCAAAAGCAATGCCACTGAGCTCATTCGATGGCGCCCTCATTGCTGAGCTCATCTGGAGGACATTTTCTTGGCTCTCTTTCCAGCAAATCCCTGAGGGGTATCTTCTGCAGCCTCCTGTGTCCAGGGTCACAATATATTCATTGGGGAGGAGCCTCGGTTTGTATGTTCTCATTACGGCACTTCTTTCTCTTTCACACAATGTTGCAGCAAAGCTACTTTTTCTCTCTCTCAAGCTCCCAGTATTTTTTCCACGGGTCATATTAACCCCACGGACCACGGGAGTGGTGGCGTCTGTGGAGCCCTCTGCAGCACAGCCATGGGGAATAAACTGGCCGCACACAACTGTGGGTGAAGAGCATGCGTTACTTTTCTGCAGACATTCAGAATTATGCTTCACAGGCTGAGAAAACATCTTATATAAATAAACTGTGTGAGGCTGGGATTGAAAAGCAGGAAGCAGCTGGCAGCCGAAAGGGCCTTTGGACCGTCATCTGTTTAAACACGCAGGAAGGGTCTTGTGAGCCGTCAAGTCGATACAAAGGCGCATTTGAGCGATATATAAAAGAGACTTAAAACAAACCCTGCTTAATCCTTTCAAACGTTGTGTCTCCCCCGGCGGAAACAGAGCACGCCAATTAGATGAACATCCTGACAAACAAAATGTCTCAGGGCTGCCCTGTGAAGCGAGGGAGATGTGCTTATTTAAGGAGCCCTCTCAGGGGGACCCAGCTGCATTTCTGACCCTGCACACGGGTGTGCAGAATGCAGGCAGCACCCCAGATCCGTTGGATCTCCTGCATGGTCAGCACACACTGCTTTGCACGGCTGCTGATGCAGTCGGTCTTAGGTGTGAAGTACCGGCCTCACTGGCAAGTGCGGGTGCCCGAGTCCAACGTTCACGTGCGCCACGCGGTACTGTTGAGTACAGGCTCGGTGTCAAACAGCCCATCCTGCGTGACTGAAACCCATGCCCACTGATTAGTAAGTAACTCCCCCCCCCCCCAGGCCACCCGCCGCCACCTCCAGGCCACTAGCATCCTGTAAACCTGACCATTGCAGGTGCTTCGCGTCCGGGTGGTCCTGCAGTGGTCTTCCACTCACTCTTTTCCGTCCACGGCTCTTTTCACGGAGCTTCGTGTCCTCCAGCGTCACCCATACTGTCACACACTGAGGAATTTCCTCCTTTCTCAGTCAGACATAATTTCCCCTCGCCCCTTGTCACTGCTCAGCCTCGATTGTTTTCCTCAGTTGTACTGACCCAGGACAGGTCTTTTGCTGTAAGTGGTGACCAAGCGTTGCTCGGAGTGATATTCTGAAACGTGGCAAGAGCAACGCAAGAGGCCGTGAGCTCCTGAATTCGAGAACCAGCCTTGGGATCCAGGAGGAAGCGTGGGTCTGACACAGGAAATCCAGAGGGAGCTGCAACCACCAGGGCGGAGCTCCCGGCAGGGCCGACAAACTCTAGTGGCTGCAACTGCCTTGGAGATCCCAGCCTGGCAATTTGCTCAAAATTGCTGAACGTGCCAGGCAATTAATGTTCCTAATTACGTAACTTTGTGGACACGCCAACAGAGGCATTCTGGAAAGTCACTTAAAGTGAGCATATGGGTCATGGTGACTCATTTATGAATTTCATCAGTGGGAAAGGCCTAGCTTCATTTACTGACATGCTATTTGATTAAGTTTAACCATATTAACTTATTACCACAATTAGGCCTCCAAAGTCACCAAAAACCGCTTTGCTGAATTCATTAGCAGATGTGCAAAGTCACTGGAGACCATTTAATCTTACAATGCTCTCAGCAAATCAGCAAAGAAAATGCCAGAGAAACTTGCACATAAGTTGCTCTTTGGAATTGAAAAACTTACTGTGTTCCCTGCCATAGGCCCCAATTTATCCTCATGGTTTTGGCATGACATCCATCGTGCCAGGGGCTGCAGGCAGAGGCTGGTTCGGCCTGCTGTGTGAGCTGAGCGGGTCACGAACCTCACTATGCCCTCACCTAGGAATAGTCATGATAACATTGCTGTAAGAAGGAAGTTAGTGAATATACATAAAATATTCAGAACGGCATTGGGGGCACAATAGTAATACAGGGGTTGGCTGATATTCATGGTCATTGTACATACCGTCTCTGTAAATATTTTTGTGTGATTGAAAATGTTTTTCTTGTTATTGTCTTCATACTCTTATCAAAACATGCCAAAGGCTAACACTGCAGATGCAGCAAGTTTCACACAAAAAATTGGTTGTGATGCTTGGCACAATATGTTAGACTGTGAGTCAAGGCAGACTAGACTATGTGATGGTGACACACTGGGAAATTACAGTCACTGGAAAGAGAGAGCACTACTTCTTGGTCTTGCCGCATGTACATCTTGTCTGAACTGGGGGGCTCTGCTCTGTGTACTCACAGGAGGTACTGGGGCTCCAGATTTTTTCTAGCAGAGACAGGACCAGAGGAATATGGCACATCTCTCCTGACTCTGATGTTTCCTCTTGAAGGTGATGCACATGATTTCTGTTTCCATTTCATTGGTTAAAGGAAGTCCCACAGACAGATGTGGGGCAGGGCAGGGAAGAGAGCTGGATACATTTGGGGATGGATCCCTGCCCGTTCCAAGCTGAGGTGTGGATCTCCCCTACCACACACAGAAATAAATGGACCGCGTGGTTCAACGACAGGGTTAAGGGGCTCCCCATCCCAGTGTGTCTCTCACAGAACTGTAAAGATTGGATCCTTTCCCCCCTCTGGGAGCCTTTAAATATGTCCTTAATATTTTGAAATTTCTAAGTCTTTCCCTGTTACTCTCCTAATGAGTAGGCTACTATCAACTTCTGGAAACACAAATAGAAGCGGTATTTCTTTGATGGTAACATGTGAGAAGATGGGTGCCAGTGGGAGTGTGATGTCTGAAAGAATGGAGGAGAAAGAGAATCAGAGGTTTTCCTTCTTCCCATCCTGGGAATTAGCCATTTCTAGCACAGAAGAACTGTAGTAGAGTGTACATTGATATAAACATAGAACAGCCATTTGTACAGTGTCTATTACACATTTTCCAATATTTTTTCAGTTCTAAGGAGGTACATAAGGCATATAAGTTAATAATCTATACTTTAGGTTGCTTGTTCCATTCATGTGTATAGTAAATTATGATTATTGTAATTAAGGCTTTAAAGAATAGGTTAGGATGGCCTGTATTTTAGTTGTACATTGTATATCATTTAGAGTCTGATGTATAAAGTAAAATCCCAACTCTGCCAATAGTAGACCTTAGCTACATCAATTTTCTCATGTAGGGAAATACTGCTTTTTATCAATTCAAAGCCACAGTGTATCATAGTTCAAATGGCAACATTCTTTTCTTTCTGTGATACAAAAGTGCTGAGTATTTTATAAAGATGGTGCCGTAGGTTCAGAAATCCAGAAATAACTGTTTTGGAAGGCCATTGAGATGAATCAAGATTGTATGAATGTCAAATGTTTTGTAAAGTTGAAGTACTACATAAATGCTAGCTACTATCTTACAGTAGGATTTGCTCAAAATGTGTCCTTTTCTCAAATATATAAAAAATATTTTTTAAAAGTTTGGGAAAATAAAAATGATTCTGGTCAGAGTTACTAGTCTATATAATAGCATTTGTAATGTGCACTAGAGATTTCGTGGGCCTCACTGGCACATCACGAGGAGGAAATGAGGTGCCGAGGCCAGTGATAGTAAAGAATGTCTCCTGTTTCCACTCTGTGTACAGTTTCCGCAGCTAAACGTCGTGCTCCACTCACTCACACTCTAAGCCTTGAAGTGTCCCATGCTCTTGTGTGCTGAAGCCAAAGCTTGCCCCTTATTCACTTATTCCTCTCAATTCGTGTCTCTGGGGATTGGCCATGTTTAATTTAGAAAGTGAGGTGAGTGTGGCCTTCTCTCTATAATGACATTCTAGACAGTGAAGTTCAGAGTGCAGGCAGACCTGGTAGACCCATGGGCCTCAGGGAATCTGAGAGTCAGAAGGAAACTGCATGATCGTAGTATTTTGTCCAGGTGAAGAAACTAAAACGGCAATTTCAAATATTCTCTGGTTCTGTGCCACTGAGCTCTAGCGCCAGCCACTCATCTTGTTTTGTCAATCTATTTTACTACGTGCTTAACATGCGCTAAGTGACACCCTTTCTCTTTTCCACTTCTTGCATGCTAAGTATTCCCCAAGACTAAAAGAATCAATGGGCAGGAAGTGGCTCAAATCCTGGGAAAAGAGAACCCGATTTCTGAAGAAAAATATACTTGTTTCGTGGCAAGCATGTCCCTGAGACGTAGGTATAGACAGAATAGCACACAAGTGGGAGCCCTGTGTGTTACTTGTGATCCAGTAGATTCTGTGTGAAGCCATGTGAAGCTATACTGGCTCTGAGACAGGCCTTGCTTCAGCTCATGGTTCTTGAACAATCTAGACATTTGTATTCTTTCTCCTTTATCTTCCTACTCTCTTTCAAATCATCCCCACTCTGGCCAGCTCTTCAGTCCCAGGCCAAATTTGAACTCCTCCTTCTTGACTGTCAGCTCAGGTTGAAGCTTCCCTCCCTCTGAACCCTATCGTGCTGACAATAGATCAGTTCACTCAGTTTTTCTCTTTCCTGCTAAGGCAGTTAGAGATGTTTGTCAGCCAGAAGATAGGCTTTGTGCAGGCTCAAACTGATGCTAATACTTTTCTGTGAGTCAGGACCTGGCTAGTCTTGACTATACCTCTCATGACCCAGTGGGTGATTACAAAGCACATAATTAACCTAGAAACTGGTTATCACTGGGGCACCTGGGTGGCTCAGTCAGTTAAGTGTCCGACTTTGGCTCGGGGCAAAATCTCACAGCTGGTGAGTTTGAGCCCCGCATCAGGCTCTGTGCTGACAGCTCAGAGCCTGGAGCCTGCTTTGGATTCTGTGTCTCCCTCTCTCTCTCCCCCTCCCCCACTCCTACTCTGTCTCTCAAAAATGAATAGATGTTTAAAAAAATTAAAAAGAAAAGAAAAAGAAACTGGACATCATTACTTATAGTTTTCAAAACCTGGTCCTGATGATGTTCAGGAGTCAGAAGACATGCTGAATACTTGCTAGGCTTGCTTTCAAGCAAAATTAACCCTCAAAATTGACCATCCTACACAGTAAACTGCTACCCTTGGAAAGCAGGGTTTTTTTTCTTTGAATGAGGAGCTTTGATTGCATATTTTCCCAATATACATGTTTTTCAGTTCTGAGAAGGTACCTAAAGCAGATAGTCAGTAGTGTACATTTTGGGTCACCAGCTCCCATTTACTGGCATATAGTAAATTACAATCACTATAATTAAGACATTGAAAAACACCTCAGTTTGATCTGTTTTCTTGTCGTTGTTGATGTTGTTGTAAAAATCTAATTTCATCAAAGTTATGTAAAGAAAAGCAACAAGGGCAATTGAGTGTGCTCTTCATATTTTAGTTCCCAATGTGGCTGGTGGCTAATGTTATGTAATCAAGTAGGGCACAGTCTGCAGATGTTTTCCTTTGCAGGCTACATAGTGTGTGTTCATGAATCAACTCTATTGTAGCAGGAAAACAGCCACGTGTAATTCATGGATAAATGGGCATGGCTCTTTTCCATTAAAATTTTATTTACAAAAACAGATATTGGGGCACCTGGGTGGCTCAGTTGGTTAAGCGTCTGACTTCGGCTCAGGTCATGATCTCATGGCTCATGGGTTCGAGCCCCACACCGGGCTCTGTGCTGACAGCTCGGAGCCTGGAGCCTATTTCAGATTCTGTATCTCCCTCTCTCTCTGACCCTCCCCTGTTTGCTATCTCTCTCTCTCTCTCTCTCTCTCTCAGAAATAAATAAAAACATTAAAAATTAAAAATTAAAAAAAAGATATTGGCTGAATTTGGCTGAGGCATTTTGTTGGCTCCTGATCCAAGGATTTGAAATATTTACTTAATCTGTTCAACAGAATAGATACTGTGCTAAGTAATAGGAAAGAATAAGAAAAGATATGGAATTTAGAGGTTTTTTGGAGCTAATCGTTTCCTTTTTGAAGATTTTATTTTTATAAAGTATTTTTAATGTTTATTTATTTATTTTGAGTGAGATAGAGAGAGAGAGTCCATGGATGCAAGAAGGGGTGGGGAAGAGAGGGAGTGGGAGAGGGCATCCCAAGCAGGCCCCCAACTATCAGCGCAGAGACCAATGTGGGGCTCGATCTCATAAACTGTGAGATCCTGACCTGAGCTGAAATGCAAAGTCAGACACTTAACCAACTGAGCCACCCAGGTGCCCCTAAAGATTTTATTTTTAAACAATCTCTGCACTCAACAGGGGACTCAAACTCACAATCCCGAGATCAAGAGTCCCATGCTCTATCACCTAAACCAGACAGGCGCTTCAAGAAACAATAGTTTCAATTAAATGTATTTAAGTTGTAATTAAACTATTTGAAACAAAGTATTTGACTACATAATGTGCCTTTAAAGGTTAAAAATGAGTCATACAATTAAAATATTTCCTTCACTGGTCTGGCATGGTACTTAAATTGTCAAAATGCAGTTCCTATACCTAGTGAGGTTGGACACATCTGTGAATTCAAGTATGTCTGGGGTTTGGAACTATTATCTCTAGGTTTGCTAAATTTCAATGAAGTTACATATAGTTAGGTTTGGACTGAATTTGGGTAAAAATGGGTAGCCTTTTGGCTGCAAAAGTTCTGTGGACATTTTTTTCCCAGCTGATTAATGTTGCAAAATTAGAATATGTTGGGTTTCTAGTTCAAGATGGCAACCTAGAGAGGCCCTGAACCCACCTCTGTCCACAGACACAGAATCTGCATCTACATATGGACAGTTTCCTCTGCAATGAAACTACAATTACACATTGAGCCCGACCCATTGGGCAAGTACTCATTGAACACACTGAAGCAGGTTGGAGGGACTGAGACACAAGCTCAGCCTAAACTCAACCAACCCTGGTGCAGTAACCCATAGTGAGGAGGGAACTCAAAACCTGGAGCTTCTTCCTGAGGGGTGAGGGGTTCCCACATTGGGAACCCCAACTTTTAGGTCTTACACCTGAGAGATAAGCCCCCCAAAACGTCTAGCTTTGAAACCCAATGAGACTCATATCCATGATAGCCAGATAAAGAACTGAGAAATGGCTCTTAGGAGGCTCGTGTGCTTAGACCCGCCCAGTGCAGAGGCAGCCAACTGTGCCCAGACTTGTGTAAAGCACGCTCATTTGTTGTTGTTTTTTTAATTTTTAAATTTTTTTGTTTTTTCTTACAAATAGTTTATTGTCAAGTTGGTTTCCATATAACACTCAGTGCTCATCCCCACAAGTGCCCTCCTCCATGCACATCTCTCCCCTCCCCCCCCAACACCCATCAGTCCTCAGTTTGTTCTCAGCATTCAAGAGTCTCTCATGGTTTGCCTCTCTCCCTCTCCCCCACCATTTCCCCCCTTCTTCTCCCCCAAGGTCCTCCGTTAAGTTCCTCCTAATCCTCCTGTATGTGCAATCATATGGTATTTGTCTTTCTCTGCCTGAGTTATTTCGCTCAGCATAACACCCTCAGGTTCCATCCATGTTGCTACACATGGCCAGATTTCATTCTTTCTCATTGCCATGGAGTATTCCATCGTATAGATAAACCACATCTTCTTGATCCATTCGTCCGTTGATGGACACTTAGGGTCTTTCCATGTTTTAGCTATTGTGGAGAGTGCTGCTATGAACATTGGGGTACATGTGCTCCTATGCATCAGCACTCCTGTATCCCTTGGGTAAATTCCTAGCAGAAGCACGCTCATTTGCTTATATTAAAGTGTAAGCCTGGGGCGCCTGGGTGGCTTAGTCGGTTAAGCGTCCGACTTTCGCTTAGGTCATGATCTCGCGGGTTCGTGGGTTCGAGCCCCGCGTCGGGCTCTGTGCTGACTGCCAGCTCAGAGCCCGGAGCCTGTTTCAGTCTGTGACTCCCTCTCTCTCTGACCCTCCCCTGCTCATGCCGTCTCTCCCTCTCTCTCCTAGAAATAAATAAAACATTTAAAAAAAATAAAAATAAAAAAATAAAAATAAAATAAAGTGTAAGCCTGAAGGGCAGGCATCTCATTTAACACACGGATATAAGAACCTGCTGGGATACTTTCTGGGGATAGAGACTGGCCACCGCCATCTTCATGCTCTCTCTCTGTCTCACTTCAGCTGGTGGGCACAATCTTTTCCCCTCCTGCTGGGCACCATTTGTATGCTCCTACTCTGCCTTGATCCAGCTGGCAGGTGCCATTTTTGTGCCCTTCTCTGCTGCATTCCAGAGTGCCAGCATCTCCTAGAAGAAAGCTTTTACTTGAATCTGGTGCCCTGGGTTTGTGGCTGCCACTCAGGACCCTCCCCTTGACTGCACACCTCTGAAGACCAGGGGGGCTTGCATTCCACAGACCATAGGACTGTAACAATCAGATATGACTCCCAGCAGGCTACCACCCCTGGGGCACTAAACAGGTAGCAGATGGAAACACACACTGTCTTTCTATGAAAGGTCCTATTTGCTTGACCTGGAGCTTCAGGCTGAGGCACAAGCTTTAGGTTCAGCACATACCTGAGCAGGTGTACCCAGCTCACTGGTATCTCCCAGAAAGGAGCTAATACACTCATCTGGAACTGTGCCACCCAGGGACATGTATATATATATATACATGGAAAAAAATTAATAAAATAGGAATAAGTAATTTACCTGATAAAGAGTTTAAAGTAATGGTCATAAAAATGAACACAGGAGAAAAATAGATGAGCATGGTAAGAATGCAACAAGGAGATACTAATATAAGAAAGTATCAAACAGAGGCCACAGAGCTGAAGAATATAAGTGAACTGGAGAATATAATCAATGGCATTCAACAGCAGACTGGATGAACCAGAGTGGACCAGCGCACTTTGAAGACAAGGTAGTGGAACTCACCCAGTCACAGGAGCAAAAAGAAAAAAGGAGAATGGAAAAAATGTAGAGAACTTAAGGGATTTGTGAGACCATCTCAGGTGGGCCAATATTTGTGTTACAGGGTCCCAGAAGGAGAAGAAGAGAGAGAAAGGAGCAACACACTCACTTGAACAAATAATGGCTGAAAACATTCCTATCCTGGGGAAGAAAACAGACGTCCAGATCCAAGAAGCCCAGAAAGCAAGGAACAGAATGGCAATAAGCACATACCCATCAGTAATTACTTCAAATGTGCATGGACTACATCCTCCAATCAAAAGGCAGAGAGTGTCTGAATGGATAAAAAAACAAGACCCATCTACATGCCATCTACAAGAGCCTCACATCACAGAAACGGGGGAGATCAGGGAAAGCACGTGCAGTTTTTTGTTTTGTTTTTTTTTTACTGTTCATTACTGTTCAGGGTAATTATGTTGCTACTGATAGGTAGTATTTCATTGTCATTCTGAGGCTGTTGTGTATATAAAGTGTGATAAAGCATATGAGTAATTGTGCGAAATTTTAATTTTGTCAACCTATGACTTCAGAACTGGCAGCCTTTTTATTTTAGATAGAAAGTGTGTGAGTTGGGGGCAGGGAGAGAGAGAGAGAGAGAGAATCCCAAAAAGGTTCCACACACAGGGCAGAGCACAACTCAGGGCTTGATTCCATGACCAGGGGATCATGACCTGAGCCAAAATCAAGAGTCAGACGCTCAACCAACTAAACCACCCCAGGCTGCCCAGAAAAATGGGATTCTTTGAGCAGAAGGAGAATACGGATATAGTACACAAAACATTATGTGTAAACCCTGTGTCCCTGAATTGGATTGGGAAGTAGCATGAGTTGGGAACTCATGACTAACCCAGGACCAGTGTGCGTCCCCAGTGCACATATCTGTGATCCTGAAATACCAAGATGATCTCCAGTGTCCGACATCATACAGGGAGGAAGCAAGGAGGCAACCAAAGTCTACTTGGACTTAAAAGGATTAAAAGGATCCATGACCAAAATTTAAGAGGCTTCCACTGGCCAAACAAGGAACCACTAGAGATTTTAAAAAGAATATTGGGACACGTGGGTGGCTCAGTTGGTTGAGCATCCAACTTCAGCTCCGGTCATCATCTCACTGTTTGTGGGATCAAGGCCTGCATCTGGCTCTTGACTGACAGTGTGGAGCCTGCTTTGGATTCTCTGTCTCCCTCTCTCTCTCTCTGCCCTTCTCCTGCTTGTTCTTTCTCTCAAAAATAAACATTTAAAAAATGTTTTTAAATTAAAAAAATACAAAGAATAGTAAATTGTAATTGATCGAAACTCATGCATTATATTTAAAACCATGATTTGGTGATAATGAAAATAGTCATTGGTCACCTTCAGAGAATGATAGCAAATCAATTTTTACCTTGAAAACTGATAAATAAAGGGACATAATCATCATTTATCTTTGTTTTTCTTTTTTTTTATATAGTTTATTTATTTTTGAGACAGAGAGAGACAGAGTATGAGCAAGGGCGGGGCAGAGAGAGACACACACACAGAATCTGAAACAGGCTCCAGGCTCTGAGCTGGCAGTCAGCACAGAGCCCGACGCGGGGCTCGAACCCACGAACCACGAGATCATGACCTGAGCCAAAGTCAGACACTTAACCGACTGAGCCACCCAGGCGCTCCTATTTTTGCTTTTCTATATGTACTGTACCACTGGGTAAACAAATAGATGAGAGAAAGTATGTTTTTAAAAGTGTGCCAACTAATAAGTAATATAAATGAGCTGAGCATTTTGATAAACTAATGGATCTAGAAATTGAGACTCAACAGCAGCCAACATCCCGCAAAGAGACAAAGGCGCCTTCCTTGATACCTGGTAAAAGAAGACAGTCTTGCCGGACAGACAGACGGTGCCCGAGTCTGAGGGAGCCTCTGGACTCAGCTGCCAGTCTGAGCTGCACCACAAATCCACCATCTGCAAAACTGGGCCATAGGAAACCCTGTGGGAAGTGGCCTTCTTCTCCGTTCTCCCACGGAGGCAAGTGAGAAAGAAAAAGGAACAGAGGGGGGTAGAAGGCTTCAGAGTAAGACCAGCCATGGGCGGGGGGGGCGGGGAGGAGGCAGAGCACAGGGCTCTAGGGCAGTGAGGCTGCTCCTCGTGACTTCAGCGATGGACACATGCCATCCTACATCCATCCAAACCCACAGATCTTCCAACGCCAGGAGCCACCTGTGGGCTCTGGGTGATGGCGGCGTGTCCATATGGGCTCATCGGTTGGAACAAATGTGCCCTCTGGCGGGAGTCCTGATGATGGAAGGCAGGGCCTACACAGGAGATCTCTGCACCTGTCCCTCGGTTTTGCTGTAAACCCAAACTACTCTAAAAAAAATAAACACTTAAAAAAGGAGTGGGTAGAATGAAAGCAGACTGCCTGGGCCTGGACTGTTGGGTAACAAATCTTTCACAAGCACAAGGGAACCCTTCCCTGAGGGTCAGGACCCTGGCTGGCACCCAGGGAGAAGGGATCGAGACCGGACAAGGCAGGATGGGCCTCTATTGTCACTCCAAAGGTGCTATCCTTATAGTAAATCACTGAGCTAAACGTTTTGTTTGTACTGTTTTTGGTATCTGTGATTTATTAAAAATAAAAGAGTTACAAATTGTTGAATTCCAGAGAAGGTGAATCCTCCAAAGGACTCAGTAACTGGCAGATGAAAGGTGGGAGGTTTAGAATCAGTGTTGGCTCCACAAGCCGGTAATTGGATTAATTAGGATCCACCGCTCTGGTCCTCCACCCTTCATCTGTTAGGACGTAAAATACATTTGCCTTCGGGCATTTTCTCACTTCTAAAAGCTACTATGTTGTCCTCTGTGAGTCAGGACTTGGCTGGAGCACAGATCTGGTGGGGGGTGCACAGGAGGAGGAGGGCGGTGGGAGATGGGATGTGGGGGCCGCTGAGGGCTGCAGACCAAGGATGAAGCCAGGCTGAGAGTGACACGTGGCCGGCCTTCAAGGGGGCCAGACGGCGCCAGCGGGAGGTCTTTGCACCCAACCCTGCCGCTCCTGGCCTCCTCGACAGGCTGCCTCTTCCAGGCAGACACACGTGAGCCCCCAGCACCCCCACACTGGGCTCCCCTTCATGGGATCTTTGAGACTAGAATGCTCTCAAGAACTCTACTTTCCAGTGGTTTCTGGTGCCGTGTATTATGCTTGTCAAACATACAGTGACTTTACCTTTGCATTATGATCAGAACCTTTCCAAATATGTTCTTCCTTTAACAGTTCCTGAGTGGCCCTGAAGACTTCTCTGTATTCAACAGGCAGCCCCGGTCTTTGCCTGATAGGAGTACTGATTTGTAAATTTGCGTGTGATCTCATGCTGCTCTATAAATGTTCCAGTGCCTTCTAAAGGTTGCCTTGAAAAGCAAACACAGTTCTTGACCATTGTTCTTCACGAGGTCACGTCACGTGCCCAAAGCACACTTGCCCAGTTGGAGGTCTTTACTGCCAAGAAAGACATCGCCCAGCCTGCAAATGCCCTGAGGTAGCGCGCCTGCCCCTGGCTGGGGCCAATTCAGCCTTCACCACCGTAAAAATACAAAGTGAGTCCCTTGCTTTCCACATGTTCTCACTGGTTTTCAGTTGATTTGCTGTTCTCCAAATTGGAAAAGTCCATGGACACTCTCACTTCAATCATGTAACTGGAATGGAGATCTCCCCTTCTCCCCTGTCTCTGCACCCTCACACTGACCCACGTGGTGATGGAAGCTTCAATAGCTTGGCCTGAGGAAAGCAAGATATACGGCCCTTGAGAATCACACAGAGTGGCAAAGGTTTTGGCAGCAACTGTAAATAACTTTGAAGGTTTCTCCTGACTCTCTTTTATTAATTTGTCGACTTTCCTAATTTAAACAATGGCTCGTATTTCATATGGATTTCTTCCTAGGCCAAAATTATGCTGACAATGAACACACTGTGCGGGAGAGGTGATCTGGACTTGAAAACAGTGCTTCATCTGAAAGCCAAGCTTTGTTTCAGCAGAGGTAGAAAAGCTATTGAACCAAAAAGCTACCCAGCCAAATAGCAGACAAGGGTCACGGTCACTGCTTTGACCTCAGGCAAGGGGCTCAGTGGGAAGGGAGAGAGCAGGACCTGAGTTTTTTGAGTAGCGGTTCTAAAACGCCACCTGTGCTTTATTTCCTAGACTGGAAGCACTTTGCCAAAAGTTTGACTTGTCGATTTGTTCAATTGCTGAAGAGAAGGCTTTTTAGGAAATCCCTTTCTAAGCTTTGTAGGAGCACATAGAAGCCAATGGTAATGTCTTAACCACCTTTCAGAAATATGTGTTTACTCTCTTTTCCGTGGGAGACTGAAAATATCCTCCCAGCTATTTAAAATTTTTTAAATGTTTATTTATTTTTCAGAGAGAAAAAGAGACAAATTGTGAGCAAGGGAGAGGCAGAGAGAGAGGAAGACACAGAATCTAAAGCAGGCTCCAGGCTCTGAGCTGTCAGCACAGAGCCTGACGTGGGGCTTGCACCCGTGAACCGCGAGATCATGACCTGAGCTGAAGTCGACACTTAACCCACTGAACCACCCAGATGCCCCTTCCCGGCTATTTAAAGACAGGATGGGTATAAGTCCTGCCTGGTCCACTAAATAAGATGCTCAAAAGTATAGGAGCCATGAGGATTTCAGAAAACTAGTCAAATTAGGCATCCCAAAAGGTGACATTCTGACCAAACCTATCTGAAAAGCGATTGTGAAAACTGCAGTTTTGAACAAAGATTCTCTCTGCTGTGGTGTGGACCCCAGAAACATGCAAGGCACCAATTTCCAAACCTGACTGCACAGCCTAATTACTCAGGGGCGGACTGAACTGCAGGTCCCAGCTCTGTCCAGGACAGCGGTGGCTCTGCAGGGGGTGAGCTGCTGATGGAGCTGCTGCTGCTGTTGCTGCTGGTGAGGCCCTGGAGGTGTTTAAAGGAGGTCCCTGTGCAGCAGATCCCTCCCTTCCGAGGGCCTGCCCCGGGAACCACAGGTGCACTGTGACCACAGCGTGGGAAGCGTCCATAGTCCAGGCAATGCGTCCACAGCTTCCTCCCACCCGGGCTCCGCTGAGTCAGGCCACAGCCCGGCTCTACAGGCCTGCTGACTGACGTCGTTTGTCTTTTGTGCTGTTTCCTTCTCTTTTTCTTCCTTTTACCCGTTCCCACATGTTCATCTGTTTTCTTTACTAAGTTCCATCATGTGATTTTCTTTTTGGATACTGGCTATTGCCACTTTTACTGTATGCTACTTGAAGAATATCAGCCCTTCCAAGTACATATACGCTTGTATTTGCATTAAATATATATGCATCTGGTTTTTTTTAAATAAAAGTGGTATCATTCTATAGTTTTTGATTTTAAAATTTAATAATAGATACTGGAAATCTTTCATACAATTCGTTAAAATCTACCTCAGGTTTCACTATATTCCATTTTATGGCAATATGTTTGTTTATTTGACCAACATCTTTTTCATGAGCATTTCTTTTATATCCAACAGATGTGAGGGGTTATTTTTCTATGACTTCAGTTATATTATTTATTGAAAATTTAATTTTTATTTCAATCCATATATTGCCGTTCAAATTTTATCTTTTCATATGCTCACTGATCATTTAATTCTTTTCAGTGAGTTTACTTTTCTTGTCCTTTGTCCAACCTGATTTGCTTTTCCTTTTCTTGATTTACAAAAAGCCCTTTGCATATTAATGTAATTGGTCATTTTTCTGTCATATTTCTTGTCAGTTTTGCATTATATTCTAGCTTTGTTTATGGTATTTTAAAAAATAATACTGAAATTAAAATTTTTTATGTGGTCAAATTTGTCTAACTTTTCTTTACAGCTTTCATAGTTTGGGTTGTTTATAAATAATTTTTCTGCTCCAAGATTTTAATATTGCCTCACGTTTTCTTAATGTACCTTTGTTATTTCATTTGTTTGTGTAAATCATTCATCGAACTGGAATTTATTTTGGCATAGAGAGTGAAATGGAATTCAGCACAAGTTACTGAACAGTCCACTTCCTCCCAGTGATCTGAAGTGATGTTTTATGATACCAAGTGCCACATATACTTGAATGTCTATCTGGCAGTGAAACTACTTCAGCACTATATCGTTTCTATATAACACAGAAAATCTCCTGGGGTGTTTCCTTCCTCACAGGACTCAGCAGTCCCTCCCACCTCCAGCCAGCCAGCCCTCCTCTTCTCAGTTTCCTGTGGACCATAAAGCAGCCACCCCTGTGAGGTTGACATGGCCCCTAAGGGACTCTGTGTGCACGTCCCTTTATGGAGCCTGCCTTCCCTCACGCCTCTCCAGGTTGTGAGGTTTGGGATGAAGGGTAGAGGGCTTCCCAGGTGGGGGCACATGGCTGGTGATGAGGAGCATTTGTGCACCGAGAGCCGTCAGCTGTGAGGTGATGCTCCCTAAACCTTCTCCACCCAGTCACATCTAAGAGCAACAAAGGGACACCTCAGGCCCCCACATGCAGTCACCGTGTCCTCCTCTCCTTTCTCAGCCTCTCCTGGTGACATCTGTCCCAAAGATGGTGTCACAACACCCCTTCCTGGCCACAGAGGGCACCTCCTCCAGGTACTTCACCTCTGGACACTCCCGAAGCTGCCATGGCGGCCTTCTTCAGCTGGGCTCTGTTCTATCCTTGAGCCTGGCATTTTTGGTTCCTCGTGTGGTGCCGTCTTACCCTGGGTGAGCAGACACCCTGCAGGACACATCCTCCAGGCACCACGACACCCAGTTATCCTGCTCCGTGTTGGGATTGAACAGGAAGAAGGCAGGCTCTCTCAACGCCCCTTCCCAAAGACGTTCTCTTCACTCCAAAGACTAACTTTGGTTTCTTCTGCAAGAAGACTGTGCACAAATCCAGAAATGTCTTAAAAACTCCGAGAGCACACTATCCCGCTCCAGCTGCACTTCCCTCTCAGCAGGCCCGTGCAAGTACATTATGAAATGCACAATTTCACAGACAATATAACAAATACATTTGGACACAACTGACCCCTCCAAAGTAGTACTGGAGGTTTCAGGATATAAATTTGGCACCATGATTACTGGCAACGTTCAAAATGAATGCTTCATTTTCAGAGTAACTCAAAAGCTTTCATTCAATGCAACAGTAAGAATGAGCTAAAACAAATTATAGTTATCACAGAATATGTACTGAAATTGACACCATTATACAGATCAAATGTAACATGACCCGGTTCAAGAATTGTGGAGTTACTGAGATGGGGAGGCAAGATGGCGGAGAAGTAGGGAGCTTCGTACATTTCACTCACCCCATCTCTCAAATGGAGAAGGCCTGAAGCCACAGGATCCCTTCCAGAATCCAGGAGTTTGGTAGGAAAAGGAGACAGAGTCCACTCACCATATAGCGTGAGTGTGAACTGGGGAAGATAAAATCGGGCGGGGACCAGAGACACAAGGTAAGGGGAGATCTCCCTTTGCTGAGAGCTGTGGTGAGTCCAGAGGAAAAAAGAAAGAGTGGCCGAAACTGCTCAAGACACTATCCCTGTCGCTGGAGAAGAGAAAAACCTCCTCTCGGGACACAGAGGGATCTGGTTTCCTGCTGTCCAGCTGACCCTAGGCGAGATGCACGCGTCCCAGGCGACCCTGGGGAAACTGCTCCCCGCTCACCAGCTTGACCTGGAGGGGATGCGGCAGCACCTTTGTGCTTCTGGCTCGGCTGGATCCCCAGCGGGGTGGCGAGAGGCTTGAAACTGCTCTGAGGGACTCACCTGCGAGTTTCTATTTTGGGCGATGGGACACAGAGAGACCCGGTTTCCTGCTGTCCAGCTGACCCTAGGTGAGACTTACTGGTCCCAGGTGACCCCGGGCGAAACTGCGCCCCGCTCGCTAGCCCGACCTGGAGGGGAGGGGAGTAGTGGCTTCCGGCTCAATCCCCAGGGGGAAGGCGAGAGGCTTGAAACTGCTCTGAGGGGCTCGCCTGCGAGTTTGTGTTTCTGGCAATTTCAATGGGGCGCGCAGAATGAGATCTGGAAACGAGACCTGGCTTGGGATATAGAGCACAGCCCGCCTTGGCTATGCCCTGGGCACAGGGAGATCACACCCAAAAGAGTGAGTTGCAACACTTGGTTCAAGAAGGGACTGGAGGGTCGCCACTTTTCTCCCCACAACCACCAAGGCAGGACCCCCCTGGGATGCACTGGACCATACCATACCCATCCCCACTACAGAGCGGCCTTCTTCTTCTTTTTTTTTTTTTTTTATGGGAGCCGGGGAAGACCAACATGGATGCACTGCCCTGCTTAATTCTGGTCACTGGCTTGCTTAAACAGTCACATTTAACCCATTCTCTAGATGTAAATTCTATACCTCCACTGCTACCTTTTTATCTCTTTCTCTCTGGAGTAATCAGGCTAAATAGTTTCTCTGAGTAGCATCATCGTCATTTCTTTTGTCTCCTCTTCAAACATATTCCGCTCTTTCTCTCTTTGAACTTAGCCTCTTACTGCTTCTGCTTGCTCATTTCATTTCCAATTTCGCTTCCTCCACGCCCTGTCATTTCTCTTTCTCTATGCTCTTCCACCAGCACTGCATACACCCGGCTATTTATTTGTAGCTGGGAAATCTGGTTATATGCTTTAGACTGTCCTTTGCCTATTGGGTTTTTTCTTTATCCTTTTCTTTTCTTCTTTTTCTTTTTTATGTATTTTTATATTTAATATTCGCATTCCCTCCTTCCTCTTTTCTTTTTTCTTTTTTGTTTTCCCTTTTGTTTTGTGTGTTTGTTGGATTTGTCTGTGCATTTGTGTGCCTTTTTTTCCTGTGTTTGTCTGTCTGTTTTCTTTTCTAGGGCTACCTCAAGAAACAAGCCAAGGTACACATGGTGGAGTGTCCCAAATACCACTATGAGTAGGAAAATAAAATAACCAAGATCTCAACAAGAGAGACCAAGTGACACCATTCAAAGAACACTTCCTGAACGGACAGGCCCTGGACAAAGAGCCTTCTTTGGTACAGCAGCACTCACAGGTGCAGAGTGCATAACAAGCTTTTAAAACTAACAAGAGACAGAAAGCCAACCAAAGTGACAAAACGAAAGAGCTCTCCTATATAGAAATTCCAGGAAGAAATGACAGCTAAAGAACTGCTCAAAACACCTATGAGCAAAATAACTGAATAAGAATTTAGAACAATAGTCATAAAATAAACATTTATAAAAATTCCAAGGAAATACACAGGTATAATCCATCCTACAGCAAATGGCCATGGGAGCAATCACTCTGGTTCGGGCATTCAGGGGTTAAAGGTTTCGGGGTTGATAACATTGGAACTGGCCCCTGAAGTATGTCACCAGACAGTGATCGTGCTCAGCCTATAAGTAGGGGAAGCAAAATCTGAGAAAATGTAGAGTCCTACACGTTTCCATCCCAGAAACATGATATTCTATGCGCCTGAATGATATTCTGAGCACAGGCCTTATAATGGGCAGTAATCTTGGTGAATAAGTTTGAAAAATACTAAACATAGGACACGTTTCGCAGGGGTGGGGGAGAGGAGGGAGCTGAAGCTGGAAAAATAAGGGCCAGATGCTGGCGTCATGGAGTTTCTGTTTCTTCCTACAGGAGGCGAGGAGCCCTGCACCCACTCATCCCACAGATACAGGCTCCCCGGAAAGCACTTGTGAGACAATGTCACCCCTTTCTTGGAGCTGGTGCTCCATTTTCAGTGGGTGTGCAGCTCGATGTGGGCACAGAGCCCGTGGGTGATGCTGTGTCAACAGGCACGCTCACTTCAATGTGGCTGATTTGTCTGAGAAAATGGACCGAAGCCAGTTCCTTCTCACTGGTGTTCAGCTGGTGGAAAACCCTTCCCTGAGAAGTGGATTCCACAAGGAGATAATTTACATGGATTCTTCCCAAGGTGAGGGCGGTGATCACAGTTCGTGCCTGTGGGCCTCAGTGTCCTCGCCTGTACGATGGGCTGCTGGGCTAGCCTGGGTGTCACAGAGAGGGACACCAGGCCTCAGCTCCTTCAGCTCGTGCCCAGGGTAAGGGTGGCTCACCAGTGACCACACCCAGGAATGGGCTTCCCTCAGCCGAGGTTGTCAGAAACAGAAGGACTGTTCCAGGGACTGCACAGCTGGTACATTTAACCCGGGGGGAGAGGCTCCTGTCTTAAAACAGTTATTCTCGGATCACAGGTCCAAAGATATTTCCCTGTTGATTGTGTTATACACGGGGATATTTCAGTCTCATCTGTGGGACTGAAAACACATGTGCACTTTCCTCCTGGAGCACCTCCCTCCTGGCGCACCTCCCTCCTGGAGCGCCTCCCCCCTCCTGGCGCACCTCCCTCCTGGAGCACCTCCCCCTTCCTGGAGCACCTCCCTCCTGGAGCACCTCCTTCCTGGAGCACCTCCCTCCTGGCGCACCTCCCTCCTGGCGCACCTCCCTCCTGGAGCACCTCCCCCTTCCTGGAGCACCTCCCTCCTGGCGCACCTCCCTCCTGGAGCACCTCCCTCCTGGAGCACCTCCCTCCTCCTGGAGCACCTCCCTCCTGGCGCAATCTGTTCTCATGCACAAACAACTTGGACCAAAGAAAAACGGTTTAGGGCTATGTGTGCCTTTCTATTCCTTTAAGCTTTTGGGAAAAGGGGTATATAGTGGCTGATTGCACTAAAAACAGACTATTGCTGACTTCATTCTGAACACCACCTGACATGGCCAAGCTTCTTCCTACATAATGTAACCTCAGTGCCTTCCACGTTCCACCAGCCGTGAACTTGCTGTCCTATTCACGCCTTGTGTTTTCCCTCCACAAGCATTCCTGGTTCTCATCAGCACAGATGAGACTTTTAAATGCAGGAGCAGGGATGAGGGGAACACAGCTTTCTAACCGTAGGATATACAGCTTCCTTTAAAAAATCCGCAGTGGCACTAATGACATTAGAGGTATTTTGTCTTTTCATATAAGATCCCATCAATTAACTGATTCTTTCTGTTGATGACACTTGCATAATTGCTAAGAAATGTGCTAAAAATGAACCTGATTCAACTGCATGTTTCCTGTGGTTCAGGGTATGGATTGTTCTAGCGCGTCTTCCGGGTCTGCTACCACCATACCCTCGGTCTCTGTTGGGACTTCCCGACAGAGGCCAGTGCTGTCCTGCCTGCCCGGCCGTGCCAGGCTCCTCTCGTCATGCACACCTACCACTGAGGGCCTGGGCTCACTCTGTGCTGTTTCTACAGAAGGGGCTCCGATGCCTCAGCCCACTCCCGGTGTGCAGCGCCTTCCACCCGAGCCTCGGATGGAGCCCCTCAGCAGCACCTGGTGAGAGCATGCGTCTCTCTTTCCTGAGAAGGCCCTCCCTCTCCTGTGTCCTGTCTGTAGATGACCTTCAGGACCAACCCAGCCACTTACTCACCTGACAGGAACAGGTGTGACACGCCGTCTGTCCACCAGGCCAGGGGCGAGAGCCAGCATGGAGCCCTGCCTGGATGTGCCGTTTGTCTCTTCCTCTGCATGACTCTGACAAGCACGCAGCCTCCTCGAGGCCCTGCTTCCACACCTGTAAAATAGAAGAGATGAGGCCTGCCTGAGACACCTGAGAGATGACAGGTGTGAAGCCACCTGACGAGTAAAACAGCCGACATATGGATGGTGTTACAAACACTCTCGTTCTCGACAGCTGCTTATGGCCATGACTACGTCCCATGCCCTTTGCGGCTATTCTCAACTGTGTGATAATGAAGGTGAGCAGCACATTTGCCAACTGATAGATGGCTTCATCTTCAGGCTTCAGTAATTCCATTTTTTTTTTAAATAGTTTATTGTCAAGTTGGTTTCCATATAACACCCAGTGCTCATCCCCACAAGTGCCCTCCTCCATGCCCATCCCCCCTTCCCCTCCCCCCCACCCCATCAGCCCTCAGTTTGTTCTCAGCATTCAAGAGTCTCTCATGGTTTGCCTCCCTCCTTCTCCCCCACCATTTCCCCCCTTCTTCTCCCCCACGGTTCTCCATTAAGTTCCTCCTAATCCTCCTATACAAGCAAACATATGGTATCTGTCCTTCTCTGCCTGACTTATTTTGCTCAGCATAACACCCTCAAGGTCCATCCATGTTGCTACACGAGGCCAGATTCCATTCTTTCTCATTGCCATGTAGTATTCCTCAGTAATTCCATTTTGAACAGCAAACACGACCCATGATCAGTCACAAAGTCGTGGAGAGTAGGTTTTGTGCTTTCAAAGCATCTCAACCGTCAGCATTTACGGGTGCTCAGGGTATATTTGGTGCATGAATTACTCGGGAAAGAGGAAACATGTTGTCTTCTTATCTCTGAAAACAGGACTGGCCTGCACACCTTCTCTGTACGTAGAGAAGAGCCCACAGTGGGAGGTGGGGGGTTGGAGGAAGCATCTGAAAGATAAGGTAGGAAAAATGAGGACAGAAGATAAATACAGATTTTATATAAAGGCTGCCATGGACATTATTCTCTTAGAGTCTGTACTGGCTCGGCTACCTCAACAAAGTAGCACAGACGGCAGCTTACACCAGACGTTCAGGACGCCTGAGATCCGGCTATGGGCCGGCCAGTTCCTCCTGAGGCCGCTTGCTGCCCTGCACACACCGGGTGTCCCATGTCCTCATGTGTTGTCCTACTGTGGGTCTGTCAGGTTGAGGCTGCCCTCACGGCCCCTTTAAAGGCCCTCCTTCCACACACAGTCACCTTCTGAGGCTGTGGGGATAGGGCCTCAGTATATGAATCTGGGGGGATACAGTTCAGTCCATGACAGCATCCAAATACCTCAGTCTCTTAAAAACTAGAGTGGCCCTGGGGACCTCTATCAGCAGACATGTTGTGACAAGGCTGAACTTTGGTGCCAGCATGTGGACAACCGTGTTCTGTGAGGTTTATAACCTGGGGTCCTCAGACTCAGACTGAGGGCTGTGTGTGGGTTGGCCCATCACGCTGGCGGTGACGCAGGGGCCTGGCACCTGGGGTATCCATTGTCTTGCAGACGCCTGAGTTTCCTAGTGCACCTGCGTCCTGCACATGTGCACACCTGTGTGTGTGTGCGTGCATGTGTGTGTGGGAGTACGACACATGCTACAGACAGCTGCTGTCTGTAGACAGGACTCAGAAGCAGAAAGGAAGAAGGAAGCAGGAGGGATTAATATCTGAATTCATTCGTCGTTTCCATGGATACGCCCTGATTACAGAGACTTGTGGTTCTGGGTTGTGGCCTTAGCACCACAGAGGAGCCACAGGGACTCACGGGAGGTGGAGTTGCGGGCGGTCAGAACCGTGGAACAGACAAGATGCAAAAGACACAAACGTAATTCATAAATGTGCAGAAAAACTTACTTCCACTTTCAAAGTTTTTTCTTTTTTAATGTTTTATTTATTTCCTGGGAGAGAGAGAGAGACAGCGTGAGCAGGGGAGGGTCAGAGACAGAGGGAGTCACAGACCGAAACAGGCTCCAGGCTCTGAGCTGGCAGTCAGCACAGAGCCCGACGCGGGGCTCGAACCTGCGAACCGCGAGATCATGACCTAAGCTAAAGTCGGACGCTTAACCGACTAAGTCACCCACGCGCCCCTACTTCCACTTTCAAATCTTGAGTACGTTAAAGAACATTATGCTTTTGGGGCACCTGGGGGGCTCAGTCAGTTAAGCGTCCAACTCTTGGTTTCAGCTCAGGTCATGATCTCAGTTTATGGGTTCAAGCCCTGCATTGGGCTTTGCGCTGACAGATTGGAGCTTGGGATTCTCTCTCCTTCTCTCTCTCCCTCTTCCCTGCTGTGTGCTCTCTCTCTCTTTCAAAAATAAATAAACATGTTTTTACTTTTAAAAAAATTAAATGCCAGCACATGTCTTACATCTAATTCTAGTGTAAGAGCGCCCTTACTTCACACCCTCAAAGGCAGAGAAATGAGCCTCCAGTGTCCCCTTGTGGTGGGACCAGGAACAATGTCTGGGTGGCAGCTGCCTGTGAGGAGAGCCGGCTGCAGCCCACCTGTCTGTATTTACCCTTGGACAGGAGGCTCGTGGGGCCTTCTGGCCTCTAGATACCCTCTACTGGGAAAAAAACACATCTGCACAGGCTGCAAGTTCCTTTGAAGTCGAATCTTCATTTCTCTCAAGAGTTTGATTTTCCAAGCCACCCTATTGGCGTGGAGTGCAATGGCCATGGTTCTCATGCGGTCTGAGGCCAGGGAGGCATCTGGCTAAGGAAACTGGACATTGGCCACCAAGTCTCCAGGCACGGGGGAGCCCGTCTCCTCTGTCTCGTCAGCAGGGAATTCGGGTTAGATTTGATCTGTGTGCACCAAGGCAGATCGATATTTTCCTGCAACCACTGTTCGGTTCAGGCTCCCAGTAATGCCTGGGACACAGCTCTGTGCCAACGAGGTGTGGGGCGCACAGGGGTAGGAAGGTGCCGCCCCTGCCATTTTGAGTCCCTGCCGACTGCAGAAGTACAGGCCCCTCTGAGAAAGAAGGACAGAACGAGTCAGTGTTTGATAATAACCACAGTGGACGCTTCAGCCAGCAGTTCAAACAAGGGGCCAAGCAGGGACCACGGAGAACCCTTCGCACAGCCTAGAAATACTGATGAGGATTTGCACCAGTTACTGAATCCCGAGCTTGCTGAGAGCCTCTACCTTCATCAAGGGTGTCCTTCCATTACCTGTGTCTTTATTTTTTTCCTTCTCTTGGGTCAACCCATCAATATCCAGACATGCTGATCTCTGTCCAAAACCAAAACAGGAACCAAACAAAAACCCCGCTTTACTCTCCTGATTCCACTCACTTTTCTGTTCTCCTTTACTGCAAACTCTGCAGCGTCTTAAACACAAGTGTGGCACCGTGGACCTCCTTCAGCAGGGACCCTGTGATAGGCTGAGCTTGGGTGCCAGCATGTTGATGCACATGTCTCGTGAGGTTTACAACCCGCGGTCCTCAGACTCTTCAGGAGAACTGCACATTCCCCCTCACGTTCTCTCTGGAACAGAGCCAAGCAGGCTTCCGACCCCAGCGCCCACCTGAAACTGCTTTGGACAAAGTCTCCATCAACTTCCCATCGGCGAAACCCAGTGGCAAGCTCGGTCATCGTCTTCCTCTCCTCGGTATTTGGACCCTTGGGCTGACAAGTTAGGAGGAGTGTCCTTGTTTACACGCACACACGCACACACGCACACACACACACATACACCCTTCTATTTATCAACACATGATGTTCTGTTACAGGAAGGGAACATTTTATTCAACACTCCAGTTCTTTATTACAGACAGTCTTTGCAGAAAGCTTCCCTTTGCTATGGTTAAGACCAAGGCACTCTACTTCTTGAACCCGAAGGGGCCCTCAAGATGAGCCAGAGTCAAAATACTTATTGCTTAATATGCTGTGTTCGCTTGTGGAAACTACTTCTCTGGATGTGTGTGGAGTCTTGCATATCAACATTTCAGAGGCCAACCATTGGCAGATGTGAACACATACGAGCTACTTCTTCAATTTGCCAGAAAACTTAACCAAAAATCACCCCCTTTTTTCCCCTAGGAATGTCGGAAGGTAAAATTCATGAGGATGACAAATGAGCATATGAGCATATGAAAAGATGCTCCACGTTGTAGTTGTCAGAGAAAGGCACATTAAACCAAGGAGACACCACCACACCACGTGCTGACAATGACCTGGAGGAACACGGACTCGCACTCACCGCTGGAGGGAATGCAAATGGTGCAGGCACCCTGGAAGGCAGTTTGGTGGTTTCTTACAAAACTAAGCATGCTCTTAGCCTACAATCCAGCAATTATGCTCTTTGGTATTTACTCAAGGGAGTTGGAAACATATCCACACAAAAACTTGTAGTGGGTGTTTACAGCAGCTTAATTCATAATTGCCAAATTTTGGAAGTAGCCAAGACATCCTTCAGTAGGTGATGGATAAATAAATGGATTCACCCAGACAATTTAATTGAGAACTAAGAAGAAATGATCTATGAGGCCATGAAAAACATGGAGGAACCTTGTATGCAGATCACAAAGTGAAAGAGGCAACAGATTGTATAAAACATTTCGACACGCAGAAGACAATGTGGTTGAAAAGCAATAAGCAGAATTCAACAGAAATGATGCCAGGAGCAAATTCCAGTCAGCAGGGCTGTGGGTGGCTCAGACCAACTCTTGGCAGGACCAGCTGGGCCAGAAACCACTGCCCAACACCGAGACCCCAAGGCCCAGGCGCTGGGCAGCGGCCCCCCCAGGTGTCGGACGTGAAAACCTGGCCCTTAGTCCTGGGTGCCTCGCCCCGGCGTGCAGTTTGCTTACACAGAGCCCTCTCTCTGCTAAACACCAACCCCATGAGAAGGGGCTCAGGGCAGCACGCTGCTGGACCCACCCCGCCTGTGCCCACAACTCCATCGGGACCACACGGTCCCCTCTCCCTCGTAGTGTGGCCCCACCGCCAAGGCTGTAACTGGTTTGACTGAAACACTGATTTCTATCTTTCTCTTCCAGACGAGCACCTTCAAATAACCACACATTCAGGCCCTGAACTCACTGGAGCAGCACCTGCCACGGACACAGGAGTGGGGCTGGGGGAGTCGTGCTCCTTTTTCCTGACTTCCCACCTTGGCCAGAGTCCCACACGTCACCCCTGTGGCCCCAGGTCCTTTCTCGGCATCCCTGTAGCTGAGGACACAGTATCTGCCAGGCACGATCTGCCAGGCACGGGGCGAGCACAAGGGTCCTTATAAGGGGGGGCAGGAGGGGCAGAGTCTGAGAGAGAGGCTGGGGGGTCGCAGGGTCCAGAGAAAAGCAACAATATTGCACCACTGGCTTTGAAGACGGAGGCGGGCCACAGCCAAGGAACACAGGCGCCTCCAGAAGCTGGACAAAGGCTGGAAAACAGAGTCTCGTCCAGAGCCTCCTGGGAACTGGCCCTCAGTTTAGGCTTCTGATTTCCGGAACTATAATAAAATCTGTGTTGTGTGAAGCCAGTAAAGTTTTGGTAATTTTTTTTTTTTTTTTACAGCAGCAATAGAAGCCTAATTCATCCTCGATTCCTCATGAACCGTTTTCTGGTTTCCACACCTACTTCGTGGTACGTGCTGACCAGTGTGGCGTGTTCTGCTCGGCAGGAAGACAGATTCACGTTGGCCATGGCGCAGGCCAGGAAAATCACTCCCTAATCCTGAGAGCTGACTGCCAACCTTCGGGGATCAGACGGTCACAGTGACTTTGAATCTTAGTGAAAGATTATATTGTATAAGTGAGATGTGCTCTCGTCTCCTTCACGCACAGGAGTACGTTTCATGTGGAGTTTGTGCAGAGAGATGGACACGCATTTGATGTTTTCTTTAGTCAGCCTGGTCCCACGTTTCATTAGGGAGTTAAAAGCCAATTAGAGGAAGGACTGGGGAGATGGTGGCAGTGCGGGATCGCATTTATCTCCCCCAGGTCTCCCAGAAACAGACACACACTAGACTTGACAGGAAACCTGATGGCCCCCTGAGGACAGCTACCGCTGAACCGAGGACCACGCGCTCCGAGAGCCCCGGTGACGGAGCAGGTGAACCGCCTTCAGCTGAAGGCGTCCGTGAGGGACCTGGGAAAGCGAACAGAGCTCCCGGGCCCTCCTGGACGGAAGCCACTGGAGACCACCCCCAAGCGGACACGGGAAGGCGGAGGGGCCACGGAGACAGAGCCTTCTGTTTGCTGCTTCGCTCGGGGGCGCGGGAGCGGGCCAGGGCCCCACAGCTCTGGAGCATTCAAACCCCATCAACTAGCAAGACCGACAAGGCCTCTCCAGCCCCAAGTTCCCTCACCGGGGAGAAGCTGGGGGAACCGAACTCATGGCCAAATGGGGGGGTGGGGCGCAGCGGGGTCAGAGAGGGACAACAGCCAGCGCAGGAGGGGAGCCGGCGGACCACGAAGAACCGCACCAGCGGCTGCGCAGAGCATCCTTCCTGTTTTTCGTACTTTGAACATAAGCCACGGCGAAGGGTCGTGGGAAAATCCACGTAAGCGTGAGGTCCCTGCCAACGAGGAGAGCGTGCCAGGAAGATACGGACCCTCACTCGAGCAGACCCCACCCAGCACGATCGCCCCCAGGACCCTCCCCACGCATGAAGCCCCCACGGACCTGCCCCCACCCAGCGAACACCCCCGCAGATCCTCCCCCATCCCACACGGATGCCCGCGCGGATCCTCACTCGGAAAGGGTCTACACACGCGTTTGCACACGTGAGGCGCCTGTGCAGGGGGCAGACGCCATCTTCCCCCGTGTCCGCGCCCTTTGCAGCGTCCTGTGTGAGGGCACTAACCCCATCCCGGGCTCAGCTCAGGACCTGTCTCCTCAGCAGGCGTCAGGATTTCAGCGGAAGAACCTGGGGACACAAGCTGTTAGTCTGTCCCAGGGCCCCAGTCACCAAGGCCCTCCTGGCCCCCAGGACCACAGGCCCAGCTGAGACAGCTCTCTCCAGAGACCCCAGACGAGAGACAAAGGAGCCTCCAGCCACCCACGTTTGTCCACCACCATTTGGCGAGAAATAAGCGGTGAACCTGCGTCGCATCAGACCTCCAGGTCTAAGGAAGGACGCGGTGAAACGTGGACATGACGCCCACAGCAGAACTGTCAGTGGTATACGCCCTGTGGACCCCTAAAAACATACAATCAGGGGCGCCTGGGTGGCTTAGTTGGTTAAGCGTCCGACTTTCACTTGGGTCATGATCTCGCGGTTCGTGGGTTCGAGCCCCGCGTCGGGCTCTGTGCTGACTGCCAGCTCAGAGCCTGGAGCCTCTTTCGGTTTGTGACTCCCTCTCTCTCTGACCTTCCCCTGCTCACGCTGTCTCTCTCTCTCCTAGAAATAAATAAAACATAAAAAAAAAAACATACAATCAATACAAAGTGTAAAGCCAGGGGACATGGAGAGGAAGGGGTGACATTATGACTCGCCATAGCTGGGGCCCTCTAATCCAAACCTAAAAGGTAGAATTTCAAGCCTTTGGAGGAAGAACACTGATTTTTGCTCCTCTGTCGTGCAACAATGCCACCCCAAACTTACTGGCCTAAACTAGCACCGCTTTCTCTGCTTCCATTACGGGGCCAGGGACAGAGGACAGCTGGTTTTGAGGCAGTTGGGGGGGAGGGGGTTTGACCTGCCCAGATGGCCCCTCCACCCAGATGTGGGGCCCTCCCACGTCGTCAGAGGCCTGTGGGCACTTCTTCTCTTTCCCTGAATGGCCTCCCCCTGGGTGCTCAGGGCCATAGTGGTGTCAGGGAAAAGGGAATCTGTCAGTCATGATGGCTTAGCCCCCTCAGGAGCCCCGCCCCCATCCCACTGGCTAAATAGGACTCAGCCACCCAAGAGAGGGCTACAGCTGGTGCTTTCTTTCGCTAAGCAATTACTGTTCACTTTTGCTTGCTGGAGGTTCTGCAGTTTACTTGCAAAGGGTTCTCATGCTTCAGAGATACTCAGGGTAGAAAGGATGTGCTGAGGCCCCTGGGGGACATGGAGGCAGGGTAAGGACAGACCCAGGCTCACCAGGCTGCGTAACTGGCAAAGCTGGCTGCTGGGCACATCTTTCTCTACTTTTGCATGTGTTGGTAAATTTCCATAATACAAAGAAAAAACAAAACAAATACACACCAAGCCCCAGACTCATTTAAATGAGAGCATGAATGCCTTGGGCCCTCCAGGGCTCCCTTGTGCTGGAGCAAATGCAATAGTGGCCGCAACCTGGACACAGGTCTGGCACCTGCTGTGCGTGCCATCCGTGGCACAAAGCACTTCATCTTGTGTCCAAACCCCCATCTGTGAGAGTCTCCCTGATCCATCACAGCAAGGAAGTCAGTTTTACCTGTTGAAACTTGAAGCAGCAGGTAGATGGTGGTGACCCAGGGGCAGGAGGTGGGGGTGGGGAGGCGCTGGCCGAAAGGGACGAGGGTGTGAGGGAGGAGTCGGTCCAGGGACCTCCTGCAGGACACGGTGACCATGGTGAACAGGACCGCGCTGAATACTGTAACTTGGTAAGAGAGCTGGTCTCAGGGGCTCTCAGGACCCACGCGGGTAGCCGTGAGGGCAGGAGCCGTGAATTCATTTGCCTGCAGGAATCATTCCGCTGTGAGTGGACCTCAGAGCATCGTGTTGAACACCATTCATATTCACGATGTTATTTTTCTATGTGTTTTAAATTCTGTGAAAGCCTGGAAGGGGGCGGGGCATGCAGTCCTACCTTTGCGTCGGGTGAGAGGTGGGGTCATGCTGCGTCTCGGAGTCCCTCTGCCCTCCTGTTCCCTGGGTGCTCCAGGGAGGGAGGCTGGGATCTGACTTCCTCTCCGCTCAGGCTCCTTCCCCCCGCCCTGCCCCCTCATAGCCCTCTCCCTCCTACCCCTACCCCTTCTACCCCTCCCCTCCCCCCTCCAACTCCCCCTCCTCCTCCTCTTCAGCTGCTTGCAGAGCCCACCGCTTCCCGCACACCAGGAGGAGAGGCCCAGTTACCTCTCCTCAGGGATGCATCCTTGGGGCTCTCCCAGACCAGGTACCCTGTCCTCACAGCCTGGGCCTGATGCCTCTGCACGCGGGAGAGCTCTAGCAGCCGGGTGGGCTTCCTGCAGACTTCCTTTCCCTCCCTCCTTCCTCCCTCCCTACAGGCCTGATTCCCACCCCCGCACCCCCCCACCCCGGCAGGGGAGCAGGAGCCTCTGCCTGGGGCTGGTTCGCCCGGCTGCCTCCGGCCCACCGTCTGCAGGGATGAGTGTGGGGGGGTGAATCAGGCAGGTCCCTCCGAGCTCCAGGCAGCCCCCCCCCCCGCTCCTCCCCGGCGCCCCCTCGGTCACGTGGCTCCAGCCTCCCCCCGGCTCCCCTCTGAACTGACAGGCGCCCTTCCCCCAGGACCTCCGCTCTTGCTTTCGCTGCTCTTACCTTTCTCCGTTCCGCGGGGTCGGCCCTGCTGATGGGACGCAGCTGCCCCGGACCCACAGGCTCCGCACCCGTGTTCTCCGCTCCCCGTCTGCCAGCCAGCCCCCGCCGGCCTCCGGGCTCGCGTGCGCCCCTCTCCTCAGGCCAGGGTCCAGGACAGCGCCCGCCCCCTAGTGGGCATGGGGCCCGCTGTTTCCCCCGAGAAACTTTCTGTCAACTACCCCCCACAGGACAGGTTGTCCTTTCTTTTTCTTTCTTTTCTTTTTTAAGTGAGAAGAAGGGTGCAAAGCCTTCCTAAGCCAAGGGCAGATTCCTCTCCAGTGGATTTTTCTTTTTTTTTTTTTAATTTTTAATGTTTTTATTTTTTTTTTAATGTTTTTATTTATTTCTAGGAGAGAGAGAGACGGCGTGAGCAGGGGAGGGCCAGAGAGAGGGAGTCACAGACTGAAACAGGCTCCAGGCTCCGAGCTGGCTGTCAGCACAGAGCCCGACGCGGGGCTCGAACCCACGAACCGCGAGATCATGACCTAAGCGAAAGTCGGACGCCCAACCGACTAAGCCACCCAGGCGCCCCTGTTTTTATTTATTTTTGAGAGAGAGAGAGACAGGGTGCAAATGGGATAGGGGCAGAGAGAGAGAGACACACACACACACACAGAACTGTCAGCACCGAGCCCATCGCGGGGCTCCAACTCACTAGCCAAGCTGTGAGATCGTGACTTGAGCCAAAGTTGGACGCTTAACCCGCTGAGCCACCCAAGCGCCCCTCAGTGGATTTGTCTTGTGTGCAGACAGTTAGAAAGCGCATCTGGGGCACCAGGCAGCCTTCCCTAAGCCTCGGAGTCCGTTTATCAATAGCATGAGAAAGGGGAGGTGGAGGGCTGTGGGACAGGAGCCCACTGAGACCAGTGCAAGGGGAGCTGAGAAGTAGATGCCCCAAATGCCCATGGATCGCTCGCAGCCACCCCCTGACCCCCAGACGCATGGTGCTTCTGAAAAGCATGCCGTCTCTCCTGTTCCGGCTGGTCAGGGACGAGATCTGTCCTGAGCCCTTGCAACACTGGACCCCAAGAGAGTCTCATTTGGGAATCTACTGTTCATGGACAGGTCAGGTCTGTTTGTTCACCAGACTCAGCTGCTGGAACAAACACTCCTTCTATGGAAAAATCAAACCCAAAACTCCTGCAGTTATTTCAAGTTAATTTAAAAAAAAAAAAAAAAAACACACACATCAGTGGGGCTCAGTGGGTTGAGGGTCCGACTTCAGCTCAGGTCACGAGCTCATGGTTGGTGGGCTCCCAACCTGGACTCTACACTGACAGTGGGGAGTCTGCTGGGGACTCTCTGGCCCCCTCTCTCTCTGCCCCTCCCTGCTAGTGCTTGTGTGCGCGCGCTCTCTCTCTCTCCCTCTCTCAAAAATAAATAACCATTAAAAAAAAATCGGTCTAAATGCATACTGTTTCCTTTAAATAAAAGCATGCTGCCTCTTCTAGAAAAAGGTGGTGTGGCTGTAATGTCACCGTAGTGAATAGCCGGGGGGGGGGGGGGGGGGGGGGGGGGAGGGGATCTCCTGCTGCATCTCAGTTCAGACTGGGATGTGGACGCCTCCGGAAGGAAATTTTGTTCTCTTGAACTTGAGTGCTGGACTGTTAGAAATCCCTTCTGACTACATAATCATTTCAAGTGTTCACTGGCCTGGAAAGAACAATTTTTTCAGGCTTATTCGGCTATGATATATCATTCAAAAATGAAATTTGCTGTGTAAACAAACAGCAGACCGGCTTCCTTTGCTGGTTTGATCCCCATCTGGGCTGACAGTCTCTCCAAAACGGTCTTTCCGCCATGACGCCTTATTATCCAAGGGCCCGAGAAAGATTTAAATGTTGGGCGAAGCCTGGAGTCTGCATGAAAAATGAACTTAATCCTTATTTAACCAAGTGCACTTGCCTCTTGGGACCCCTGGCTGATCACAGGAAGCACCTGACTTTGAAAGGAACTAGCATGGCCATTTTTCCACACTTGGGGGGAATTATTCCAACCCTCAACTGGCCTGCACACTTCCCCATGCTAATTCTGTCTGAGAGTCTCCCTCACCTGTGGGATTCCGTTGTTCCTGGGGAGGGCACCAAGGATGTGTCTGCAGAGGAGCTGGGGGCCCCCACTGCCTGCGCGCCCTGCACCTCCCGCTCCTGCGTGGGCTCTCTGTCTGCTCTGGCTTATTGCCTCCTTCCTCTCCGGCGGCAGGGACATGCCCTCGTCCTGGTGACAGGTGTGGCCACCGGAGGGATTTTAGCGAGAGGTGAGCCTAAGAACATATGCTTTGAGGAAGGCCGAACACATCCCTGTTTCCGTACACCGGCCTCACCAGAGGGCCAGGGGATGCGTCCGATCAAGGGACCCCCCACACCATGTTCAGGGTCCGTTCCTGAGCTCCGTGGGGCGGAGGCCAGGGGGCTGCAGGATCACAGAAGGAACGTGGGCTTAGGCAGAAACTAGACCTGGGTTTGAATTGCAGCTCTGTCATTCAGTGCTTTGGGGACAACATACTCTACCTTTCTGACTTCCACACGCTTCCAGAGGGGAAGGTGCTTGGAGGGCCCTCAGCATCCCACCTGGCCACGACAGGTGCTCACCACTGCCAGGCTCTCCCATCCCTCTGTGAGGGGGATGGCTCCCTTTCCTACTGAGAGCACTTGAGGCACTCAGCTCACTCCTTCCTGCCTCCAGACCTCCCGATGTGTAGAAATCACCACGGTCCCTGTGCACAGCTGGGGCATCGGGCTCACACGTGCTCAGTGGTCATGAGCACATAGCAAGGAGTGAGGAGCCCCAGCAGAACTCACTCTCCCACCCCTGCAGGGCTGTAAACAAGACAGGGACAGATCTGACTTCCTTCCAAAGTCTCACTGCAATATTTCCTCCTGTCTGGGGACTGGGGAGTCAGCTGCAGTCACACCCCAGGACAGGGGCCTGGGCACTTGGCAATGCCTGCCTGTGTTCTGGTTCTCATGGGAGAGAGGGGTGCTAGCTCCTGGTTTATCTGGTGGGTGACACAGAAGTGCAGCTGGACCTAGTACCCCAGACAGAAGACTGTCTGCCCAAAGTGGCAAAACTGTGGACCCTAACACACTGCTCTGGGTCAGCACTGTCCAATAGGAATTAATGCAATTGTAAGTTTTCTGGTAACTATAGTAAAAAAGCAGAAACAAACAGGTAAATTGATTTTATATGTGTCTTAATGAAGCCATAGATCCAAAATATTATTCTTTCAACATCTACTCATCTAATTACTAGTAAGATGTTTTATACTGGTTTTTTCTTCTTTGTTTACCAAGTCTTTGGATTCTAGCGCGTATTCTACACTGACACCACTTCCCGATTGAGCCCATCCGCATTTCCAGGGCTCGGTGGCCGCCATCATTTATCGACTGTCCCTAAAAAGGTTCCTCTGTGTGTCCCCTTTTCTGAGCAATAAGAGAACATCGACTGGACTCTGAATTCAGCCTTCATCATATATCGGCTGGTGTTATTCCCACCTGGCTCAAAGGTTTTCTAAGATTTTACACTTTATTCGTCTCCCCAAAGCTCCTGGGCCAAAGGGGAGATGTCTTAGTCCACCTGGGCCTCTAAAGCAAAGTTCCATGGCTGGACGGCTGGCTTAGACAACCTGCGTTCTCACAGTCCCAGAGGCTGGATGGTCACGACCAAGGTACTGCCCAACGTGGTGTTTGGTGGGGCTCCTCCTGCTTTGTGGATGCATCTCTCTGTGTCCTCACAAAGCAGAGCACAGAGGGAGGGCACACTCTCCCCATCTCTTCTTAGGAGGTCGCTGATCCCATCTGTGGGCTCCACCCTTGCGACCCCATCACCATCCACCTCGGGGTGAATTCGGGGGACACAGACGTTCAGACCACGGCACTCACCAGATGTGTTTGGGCCCCTCGCTTCCCTTGTAGTGCCTGGAGCAGGGTCCTTGGGGGAGAAGACTCAAAAGAGCACAGCAAGGACGTTGACTGCGCACCTATCCGACTCTGAGGACAGTCCCACGTCTGTCTCCCACATTACGTCAGTTCCCCGACAGGCCCTTTTCAGCAGAAAACTGAAGTCAGAGATGCTTGCCAGTCTGCTGAAGGGTGTAGGGGGCAGGCGTCTGCAAGTCCCAGGCTCCAGGACAAGCTGGCGCCTTGAGCTGCCTCCTTCAGAAGGCAACTGCCCAAGGTGAGCACCAGGCATGGGGCTCCCTGAGGCAGACCTCAGGTTTGCTGCACTTCCAAAACAGAGACTCACATCAGAGACACAATGGAAGCAGTAGGTGGTTGATTCATGGGGTCCTCGTAGAAAGATCTCCCTCCCAGGGCCTTACTGGTTTCTGAAATTCCCACGAACCATGCAGTCCACTTTCTCAGCAGCCCCAGAATCCCCGTGTGGCAGAGGTTTCCGGCTCCTGGCTCAGGGTAGACGTGGTCTGGATGACACGTGAGCAGTGCTGTGCCTTCTCCAGGCCGCCCATCAAGAGCTGCAGGATCCCTCACCACCCGTCTCCCTGCGTGCTGGCCAACGAGAGGCTGCGACCAGGACACACGGTGCCGCACCCCCTGGGACACTGGGACTCGTGCTTGTTTGCTGCCGGGGCAGAACTCACAGCAGGCAGGCAGTTGTGCAAGAATTTAAGCAGGACCCGGGTTCTCGGTGCCTCAGTTCCCCCATCACCGCCTTCGCTAGGGGCAGGAGTACATCCCGGACCCCGGGGCTGATGGGGGGGTGCTGTTTGAAGCTTGGAGGACTCTGCAGTCACAGGCGCTAGGCCCTGGGAGGCTGGGGGGTGGGGGGAGGTTGGGCGTGCTCAAGGTGGGGGGCACTCACCTCTTCAACCTCAGGCTGGCCCTACGGGGAAACACCGTGCTCAGTCAGCAGACCCCAGAGTGGAGAGGAAGTTTGGCGTGGGGACTTCCTCTGCCTCTCAGCCTATCTACCATCAAAGATGGGGAAGTCACCCAAAAAATCAGAATAAGGCAGACTGACTTGTAATCAAGATCATGAGGGAAGACGTGGGACACCTGATGGGTTCAGTTGGTAGAACGTGTGACTCTTGATCTTAGGGTTGTGAGTCCAAGCACCTACACTGAGCATAGAGATGACTTTAAAAAAAAATGAAAATTAAAAGGAAAAAACATAAGATGAAGGAAGGAAAACTAGTCAAGGAGAGGGATAAATCTCACAGTGGGGACCGCATGACCTAGCAGTGCATTGCTGCAAAAGTGCCTCTTGACATTTCTGGAAGCATCTGCCAAAACTGAGCCATCGGTGTCCAGGGGAGGGACGGACCATTATCCAGGTAACTTGCTCTTCATGGCCCTGAAGTCTTCAGAAAGAGGTTTCTCTCAGGAAGTCGCAGGACGGTCCCCGGGGCCGAATGAGATGTCTGCTGGTGTGCGCATGAGCCCATTCCTGACCCAAAAATAGAAGCTGGCCGTCCCCCCAAAGCTTAGCTGAGCCTGGCCCACCGGGTGCCATGTTTGGAACCGCACCCTTGGGCATGGCCTGCCACCAAAGGAAGCTGGCAAGATAAAGTTTGTGTTCTCTCCTTAACCTAAATCTGTGGCTTGGTCAAAACTCACGTAGGCCCTCAATTTTCTTTTTCACATCTAAAATGAGCTCAGTGCACATTGCATCAGTGCCTTTTATATGATCATGTGCTAGACACAATCATAAATGACGAGCTGTGACAATAAACAAGACCTCTGAATTGTACACTTGGAGATGGTTTGGGTGTCAAGACAGCGACGTGGGGGCACCTGGGTGACTCAGTCAGTTAAGCGTCTGGCTCTTGGGTTCAGCTCAGGTCACGACCTCACGGTTCATGGGTTCGAGCCCCACATCTACACTGATAGTGTGGAGCCTGCTTGGAATTCTCTCTCTCTCTCTCTCTCTCTCTCTCTCTCTCTCCCCCCCGCGGCCACTTTCTCTTTCTCTCTCTCTCTCAAAAAAATAAATGAACTTAAAAAAAAGATTTCTTAAAAAAATATAAAAGAGATACAGTGGCAGAGTGTGACAGAGCCTCCAGCGGGTTGGGTGTGGAGAAAGGAGCACACACTTCCGGTGAAGTGTTTGGCCCATTTGACCTGTGCAATTTCGAGCGCACCAGGCCTGCCTGGCGGGGGTCCACCCACCCGCACGGGTAGCTCGGGCTGTCGCTTCTCGCTGAACCTGAGGAGCTGCGCACCCTGGGGCAGAGGGACGCAGACGCGCGGCAACGAGGCTCCCTTTGCCCCGGAGCAGGGTGACAGGCCGACTGGCGCAGGGACTGTGGTGTTTTCTCTGGACCGCAGGGCGGAGCTTCGCCGCGTGTTCGTGCCCGTGGCTTGAGCGCCTCTCCCGGGGGCCCCGGCGGAACGGGTCTGCCGTGCTCCGGTTGCGTTCTGCGTGAGGGCAGTGGGGGTGCTGATGCTGCGGCTGAAATGTGGGGAGACTTCCGGAACCTGAGTAGGTGTGCTCAGTGCGTTTGCCCTTCCAGAACGCGTCCCCACGGGCAGCAGCGTCTGGGGCGGCTGAGGGGGCCGGCGGCTCACGGCCCGAGGCTGGTAGTGCGAGCCCCACATGCCTGAGCCGCTTGCCGGAGCCGCCCCGGTTGTGGGGCCTACGTACGCATTGTGAGCACGTCATTTGGCCTATTCTAAGGAACAAGTTAAGCTTCAGATGGAAACAAATTTCGCTGCCCCTCCCCCGCCACAGTGCCAGGTCTCCGTCAGGCGAGCGAGCGAGCCAAGTGAGGGCGGCGCAGCGCTCCACGGCCTGGCCCGACCGCGGATCCTGTCGCTGCCACCCGCGACCCCAGCCCCCAGCTCCTTGTGGCGAAGGAGCCCACGGGGCTTCAGAGCCTGTCTGGGGCAGGGTGCTGAGGAGCGCCGCGGCCTGGGGAGCACCGAGGAAGCTTTAGGTGTGATCTACCAGTTCCCGCAGGTCATCACTGTGGTCCTAGGTGTCGTCTGCAAAGTGTGCCGCTGGTGAGGGTCCTGGGAACAGCAGGACTCAGTGGTCAGCGCGGGTCCTATACCTCTTCTTCAGCAACTGCCTACTGACAGACGAGGAAGAACATGGTGGCACATGGGAACTCGCACAGGAGGGGTTTCTGCATCGTTTGCCTTGTCCGTGGTCTTTGGGTCACTTTTTAGCTGCCGTCCACTGTGTGATGGTGTACAGACCTCACCTGCTCTCTGTCCAGTCCACAGGACCCTCCTACTTACCACAGACACATGATTCCAGCCACACGGAACCTGGAAGACTCATGTTTCCCGGACGGAGAATCAGTGCTGGGCTTCGGTGTTTTCTGCAAGGGTTGTGACCTGAAACATCGACCTTTTAGGGAAGCATTTCTGTATTGTCCATCACCAATCGTTTCTTCTTGGATATCATCATGAAATGCCTGTCTGCTGATTGGAGCTGTCGTTTAAGGTGACACGCTTCTGGATCCCGATGAAACATTAAATGTCTCCCTCCCTTGTCCATCACGTGCACAGCTTTTACAGTATCAGCGGTATCTCAAGTCTTCTGAAAACAGTGCGGCAGTACATGCAGGCCCACAGCACAGTGCAAGCAGCATCTAATAACAGTTTCCATTGTAGAATGTTTTCAGATACATGAGTCAATCAAATCTTTAATTGAGAAATATATATATATATATATAATACTTTCTAAATTGGTCCAATGGGTTAAACTCAGATACACACATGGAAGAGGTAGAGGGAGAGGGAGGAGAAGCCTGCTTTAGATTCTCTCTCCCTTGCTCTCTGTCCCTCCCCCCGCTGGCATGCTCTCAGGGGAGGCAAAAAAAAGATCTACAACTGGCTGATCAAAGAATTTTTATAATGCACGGGAAAAAGTGCTGCAGCCCAGCCCAGGACACAATGAAGCATCACTCTGGTGCCTGTTCTCAAGGGGCAGTTTGCACTGAAGGTGTGCTGCTCGCACGGGCAGTGGGCACAACGGTGCACAATGAACTCTTCATGCCAGAGCCCCAATTCCATGACAGCCCAGTCATGACCCTCAAGCATCTTTATTTCTTTTTCATTTTTTAAAAGTTTATTTATTTTTGAGAGACGAAGAGAGACAGAGTGTGAGAGGATGCAGGGGAGAGAGAGAGGGAGACAGAATCTGAAGCAGGCTCCAGGCTCTGAGCTGTCAGCACAGAGCCCAACGTGGGGCTCGAACCCACAGACGGTGAGATCATGGCCTGAGCCAAAGTTGGACGCTTAACTGACTGAGCCACCCAGGCGCCCTGAGCATCTTTATTTTTTATGTGATACCATTAAGAAGGCTCTCAGACTCAAGATCCTCATATAAGGCAATATGTTTCACTTCCTCTCCTTCCCACAATGACAAGAGAATGACCAAAAATGAGGAAATCTGTTTTGATAGTAGAAGGAGAATCATAGACTTGCCAGAAAATTGTAGGGATTTCTGAGTAATATGGCAATGATAAGCCAAGCTATAGGATTCAGCACGTGGGGGGGGGGGGTCTGCCCTTACCGTTGCAGGGTCGAAGCCTACAGAATATTGAGGGTGATGGACACAGAGTATAAGGAAATAGTGGTGATCAGAACAACCCACACTACTGAAAGGTCATGCGGAAATAGTTGTTTCCTACACAACTATGAAACCTAATTTAATGTGAATAATACAGTCTTCTGAAAGAAACATTTTATAATGTTAAAAGAATTTGAATAATAATTTGACACAAAAGCGCAAGATTATTTCAACAAACCTGGGAGGTAGGGGGAGATCAAGGATACATTAAAAAACAAAAACAAGGGGTGCCTGGGTGGCTTCAGTCACTTGGGTGTCCGACTTCCACTCAGGTCATGATCATGAGGTTCACGGACTTGAGCCCCACATTGGGCTCTGTGCTGACAGCTCAGAGCCTGGAGCCCGTTTCGGATTCTGTGTCTCCCTGTCCCTCTGCCCCTTCCCTGCTCGTGCTCTGTCTCTCTGTCTCTCTCTCACAAAAATAAACATTAAAAACATTTTTAATAAAAAAAAAACATAAAAACAAAACAAAAATTGCCAGAGAACTTGATACTGAATACATTACCAAAATATAAAAATCAGTGCAAATGCACCAAACTCCTGACAGATGAAACAGCTCACTTGTAAAACTCTGTGCTTTGGATTATAAACTGCGCCTGACTCAGATCAGATAGATCTTCTTCCAACAGTACCCGCCAAGCCTTCTTGGCCTTCGGAACCATCGTAAAATGTGTCCATGAGCTCACAAGTTCCGTGAGCATTCCGTGACCCACCAGGGTCCGAGCATTTCTACAGGTGTTGGAAATTCCCGATGGCCTCTTCAGTCCCGGGGAGGTTTGGGAGAGAGAATGTTCGAGTTTTGTTTCCAGCGCTTATGAGCCAAATCATTTTGAGCCAGTGACTCAGCAGGTCTATGCCTCTCCTGCAGATACGGAGGAGGGCACCGGCCTGGGCTGTGGTGGGATTAAACGTGTTAATATGCTTCAGCGACCAGAAGAGAATCCACCGTCAACCAACCCACTGAGAGTCCGAATAGAACAAAGGAGCAGAGGAAGGGCGAATCTGTGACTGCGTGAGCCAGGACATCATCGTCCCCCCTCAGACACCGCTCCCCAGCTCACCGGCCTTTGGACTCGGACTGAACGCCACCAGCAGTTTTGCTGGTCCTGCAGCTCGTGGACGGCAGATGCTCAGCCCCCGTAATCACACGGGCCAGTCCCCCGCAATGAGTCTTCCCGCATATCTGGACGGTTCTCCCAGAAGCCTGAGTGACGCAGCACTGCCACGGCAACGCACGCCAGGCAGGCTCCAGCTGGCGTCGGGGGCTGTCACCGCCCAGCATCCCCGAGACGTCTCTCCCCCCCCCCCCTCCCAGGCTGATAACCTGCGGACCTGCCCCTCTTTCCCTCCCCGGAGGCTGAGCGCCGCCCATCCCAGCGGAAGCAAGCCCCGTCCTCGCCCTCCTGCCGGCTCTCCCGCTCATCTGCCTCCCCGGCCCTCGGGATACGGGCCAGGGCCACGGCTCACGTGGTCTTCGCGCAAGCCTTCGAGCCAGAGAGGTCTTCCGTGAATCGTCGGTCAGCGGCGGCCCAGGGACAGACCTGCCAGGCTGAGGTCAGGAGACGACTCTGTACAAGGAAACGTGCAGTGTGTCCGGTGAGAAGGGCTGAGGAGCTGAGGAAGTACGAGAAGAGGTGCCCTGGGTGCGAGACGGTGCGGTGACTCCTTGGTGGCCTGCACACGTGGGGACCCTTCGGGGAGGTACGGGGAGGCGTCCCGCGTACATTCGCTGTGTTTGAAGAATGGCAGCACGAGAGGGCGGCCACAGGCTGGACCCGGAGGCTGCAGGGGTGCAAATCCTGGAGGCCCTGCTTGGCGCCCTGGAGACTGTGCCTTTAACTCTGACACTGGAGCCACCAGGGATTTTGAGTCAAAGGGAGACATAGGGGACCCAGCTTGTAGCGGCCGTGTCTGTGTTGGATCTGCACGTCAGAGGACAGAGGGTGAGGTCACCAAGTGGTTGAGAGGGTGTCCTGCGAGTCCGGGGAAGGGCAGAGGCCGCTTAGGCCATGGTGGGGGTGGGGGTGGGGGTGGACGGTGCCCAGGTCCTGGGTCTGCATGGACAGCAGAGCCCACGCGACTCATTCAGGGACTGAAGAGGAGTTTGAACAGGCAGAGAAAGACCCGGGAGAACAAGGGTTTGGGCAGCCGCTCTCACCACCCGGGGCTCCCACTCACTGAGACGGGGAGGCGGTGGGAATCACAGCTTTGGGGCCCGAAACGAGGAGCTGGGTGTGTGAGGTCGGACGCCCACTGGACATTGAAGCCAAGGGGCCAAGACGCAGCCTGGTGCTCAGGGCGCTGCACACAGAAGCTGTGGCGACGCAGCCTAGAGTCTAGGCCTGGAGGGCAGATCTGTGGACTGGATGGGATCTCCGGGGAGAGAGTGGAGACGGGAACGCGGGAAGATGAGAGGTGCAGTGAAGAGGGGGGCCAGGTGCTGAAGCAGACAGACACCCCAAAGACAGCTGTGCTCCTGAGGCCTAGGAACCAGGGAGTTTCACCAACGGTCAAGGGGTGGCCTGGATCAGATGCTGGCGGTGGTCCACAAAGGCAAAGAAGGACCTCAAGCTCCCTGTGGGCTTCCCTGCCTGGCAGGTGTGGGCACTGATCTCCGTGGACTCAGGAGAAACGGCGGGAGATGCACGTGGAGGCACCCTTCCGAGGGACCCAGCTGAAGGGGCAGGTAGAACCATGGCTGCAGGGTGTGTGGGACCAGGGGCGTGGGGGTGCTGCTGCGCCACAGGACCCACATGCTCGCCGACCACAATGCTCAATCCACAGTGACCCTCGTGAGCAGCGCTTCTAAGCGTGCCAAGCAAGGATGGGGCCAGCAGCCCACCGAGGAATAGGAGCCCGGTGTGGCCGGCGGCCCTGGAGTCTGTGCCAACTGCCTCGCTGCGGCAGGGAGAGGACTGAAACCCTGTTCCCTGGAGCCTTACGGACAGGATCAGCCAGCAGAACACTGCAGGGGCATCCCCGACAGCCTCTGGAGCAGGTGGCCTGTGTCCAGCCTAGTGGACGTGAGGGAGGAGACAGCACAAGGGAGGCACAGGTGAAGTCACTGGGGGACACAGAGGCTTAGAAACCCATGCTTTGTCCAAAAGTCCCAGAGGGGTGCCCGGGGGGCTCAGTCGGTTAAACGTCCGGCTTCGGCTCAGGTCATGATCTCACAGTTCATGGGTTCAAGCCCCGCATCGGGTTGTGTGCAGGTAGCTTAGAGCCTGGAGCCTGTTTCAGATTCTGTGTCTCCCCCTCTCTCTGCCCCTCCCCCATCCC